>NW_028318271.1:20000-202500 GCF_062004578.1 Staurois parvus
TTTTTTTTTGTTTTTGTTTACAAATGTTTATATTAGGAGATAGATAACAAGAATAGCACCACTTCATGAAGTATGGTATACAACAAGAAAAAGGTACATAAGTATAAAAAAAAAAAAAAAATCTGTGTTATAAAACCGGTTCAAAGAAAAAGAAAGTTTGAGTACATGTTTGAGGTAGGCAGTTAGATACACTGAGCATTTTCACAACCAACAAAAATTCAATATCAATAAATCTATGATAACCTTTCATTCGAACAATAAATGCAGATATGACTTCCAACCATCCCATTTTCTGTTGAATAACTGCATCTTATCTAGCAATGTATATTGAATACATTCCATGACCAAAACCATATCATCTGCAGAATTCAACCATTATTTACTTTATCCAAAACTAAAAAAAAAAGAAAAAGAAAAAAGGTTTTTTCCTTTCGATACACTGTACAGGCCCCTCTCTGTGTCTTGGGTTATGCTGCCTCTTAGGTTTTCTTCTATTGTTTTTCAGGTCCCAGCGAGAAAAGAGTGCGCTCCTCGTCATTCAGCCTCCTGACCGCCTTCCCTCCAAACCAGCCAGGTAACCGCAGCCGTTCCACAACCTTAACCATAGAAGAGCCCAGAGGCAATCCAGAGACTGAATCCTATTCACATGTCACTGCTCGCCACTTCTTATCATTTCACATTGCCAGTGGGGAGGACAGATGTCCCGTAATTACAGCATTCTTTCTTTCTTCATCTGCAAACAATGAAAGCAAACATTATGGTGCAGGCTGGTTTAGGCTGGCTGCATGCTGATCAAAATTCCAAATTTCGTAACGTGTGTGTGCCCATCACCCACTTGAACTGAAGTTGATCAAATGAGGGACGTGAAGGAAAATTTTCTTCGATCACACAGGTTCAAGCAATCTAAAATGCATTGTGTTCACTGTGGTTTTGAAGGATCTATTTCAATAGATTTGCATTGAACAAGGCAGGGCAGCTAAACTCAGTGCAGTATGTAGCCCAAAGTGGGAGCTGGTTCTATAGGACAGAGTTTCTCAACCTTTTTTTCAGTCAAGGCACCCTCTAAAATTATGGCCAGTCCCCAGGCACCCTGTAAAATTATGGCCAGTCCCCAGGCACCCTGTAAAATTATGGCCAGTCCTCAGGCACCCTGTAAAATTATGGCCAGTCCCCAGGCACCCTCTAAAATTTTGGCCGGTCCCCAGGCACCCTGTAAAATTATGGCCAGTCCCCAGGCACCCTCTAAAATTTTGGCCGGTCCCCAGGCACCCTCTAAAATTTTGGCCGGTCCCCAGGCACCCTCTAAAATTTTGGCCGGTCCCCAGGCACCCTCTAAAATTTTGGCCGGTCCCCAGGCACCCTCTAAAATTATGGCCAGTCCCCAGGCACCCTCTAAAATTTTGGCCGGTCCCCAGGCACCCTCTAAAATTTTGGCCGGTCCCCAGGCACCCTCTAAAATTTTGGCCGGTCCCCAGGCACCCCATTCTAAAATGTAAAAACTATTCTAATAGTTTTATATAACGCAGCAACATCCACACATGCAGGACTCCCAATATTAGAGGGGATTTATTCTTCCAAATCAAATACATGTTTGCACACTGGTACTGACTAGTATTCCAATGTTTCTCTCAGTTTTTCTCCATAACTCGGGTAATGTGACCCCAGCACTGACGTAGAGGGGCAGGGGAGGGTCCAGCAAGGATGCTGTGCAGGCAACTGACAACCTTCTTATCAACTGATGATGTCATTGGTTGTCAGGATGCTGGCAGCTAGAAGGTCGTAATTTTTATTTATTTATTTCAAGTACTTGTATAGCGCTGTCAATTTACGCAGCACTTTACATATATATTGTACATTCACATCAGTCCCTAACCCTCAAGGGGCGTACAATCTAATATCTCTACATTCATACATACTTTCTAGGGCCAATTTTAGACCGGATCCAATTAACCTACCAGCATTTCTATGGAGTGTGGGAGGAAACTGGAGTACCCGGAGGAAACCCACGTAGGCACAGGGATAACATGTAGACTCCAGGCAGGTGCTGTGGTTGGGATACGAACCAATGGCCCGAGTACGGCCAGGCAGAAGTGATGGTGCACAATGAAAACCTGTGGCTTTGTGTAACGAAGAGTAAGGCTTCTTTCACCCGCTGGCTTATATACAAGTTTTGTGCAACTTTTAGACATTTTGCCAAGGCACCCCAGAAGAAACCTCAAGGCACCCTGGTTGAGAAAGGCTGCGATAGGAGACAAAGGGGTTTCACATCTCCGTGCGTTTCATTTGCTCTGCAAAACACTGAAAAGTGCATAAAAATGCACTTGGGGTGAGCAAGCTTGAATTGTGTTGGTCAGAGGTCCTCCTTAACCCTTTCGCTGCCAGAGCCATTTGTGTTTTTTTTGCACGTTTAAAAAAAAATAATTTTAGGCCTGAAGATTAGTTAAAACCCTCCAACATATTATTGTTGTTGTTGTTATTATTTATTATTATTATTATACAGAATTTATATAGCATTTAGGAGGCAGGGGAAAGTGGTACAGGAGGAAATGGCTGTGGGGGATGGAGTGGTAGGAGGAGTGGAGGAGGTTAGTTGTTAGGTGAGGTCAGGTGTTAGGTGAGGTTGGGGTAGGCTTCCCTGAAGAGGAGGGTTTTCAGGGTGCGCCTGAAGGTGAGGAGGGTAGGTGACAGTCTGATGGATTGAGGTAGGGAGTTCCAGAGGAGGGGGGAAGTCCTAGAGAAGTCCTGCATTCGGGCGTGGGAGGAAGAGACCAGGGAGCTAGAGAGTAGGAGGTCCTGTGAGGAGCGGAGGGCACGGGTAGGGTAGTATTTGGGTATCAGGTTGGTTATGTAGTTTGGAGTGGCGTTATGCGGCCCCACGGAAAAAAGCCCAGTTCTGTGAGGCCGCATATTTGTGTGCCGTTGGCGTCAAGGGGTTAAGGCATAAAACTTCAATATATCAATACAATTTTGGTAAAGTATAAAACATACACGGTGTAAATGGATACCAAACATGTCAAGCTTTAAAACCACACGCTCTTGTGCACTGACAACGACCATTTTAAAAGCCCCTACAGGTCATTTGTTCAGAGTTCACCATAAAAAATGGCCATAGAATTAATGCCACGATATGTAACATAAGTAGCTCAATCAACTTTTTTGTGCATAGGTGCTATCAACTTTTGTTTACCTTTGTATGTCTGGGTGCAAAGTGGGCTCTAAACTTTTTGTTTTTTTTGTTTTGTTTGTGCTTAGATGTGTCTTACATTTTTTTTTTTTTTTTTACACTTTTTTCACCTAACTTTGTTTTATATCACGTAGAGGACCAAAAGTCACCTGTGTGATAGCTTTTTGGCAGGACAAGACTCTTTGAGACAAGGGGGATAATAGACCACTGATGTCTCCTCTGCCTTTCACTGAAGCTAAGGAAGCACAGATCGTCTTGTATTAGTTTCGGTACGACCATAGTATCCAATGAAAGTGACAGCCACATCTGGAGGTGACATAATGCATGGTGCTTCTATCTAGCAAAGATCATTGAACAGACATATTCTGGTCTCCCTCCGCTCTACAGGGGTTTTAAACTTTTCCTACTCTACCAAAATTTGACTTTACATTTGCAGTGTTTTCAGTTTTTTCTTTTATAACTCATAGAACCATTGTTATTTTTAGGATGCAAAAGTTTTGTAGTAAAAGTTTTTTCCATTAATTTTTTTTACAGCACTGAAAAATAATGTGTTCATGCCTTCCACTCTCCTGCAAGATCGAACACAGAGGAACAGTAAAGACTCGGGTAAGTGCAGGAAAGAGTTGGTGTTTTTTTTTGTCTGTCCTGTTTTTGTCATAACTGCTTCTAGATATGAGGTCTCACACCATAGAAATGCAGTCTGGATGCGTTCCAGATCCGTTTCTGTATGCGAGTGTTTTTGATGCATTTTTGATGCATTCCAGTACAGTTCAGTGCAGAAAAAATGCCCCCCCTCCACCCTCTCCATCACGACCAACAACTCCACCATCAGTCCCACCCTGCAAGCCAAAGTCCTAGGTGTCACTCTAGATTCAAACCTGTCCTTCCAACCCCATGTCCAATCGCTAGCAAGCTCATGCAGGCTCCACCTCCGCAACATCTCCAAAATACGTGCGTTCCTAACCCCAGACACTACTAAACAACTCATTCACTCCCTCATTATCTCACATCTGGACTACTGCAACTCCCTCCTCACCGGCCTACCCCATCGCAGACTATCCCCGCTTCAGTCTATCCTGAACTCAGCGGCCAGACTCATCCACCTTACCAACTGCTCCTCTTCTGCCACCCCCCTCTGTCATTCCCTCCACTGGCTTCCGATTGCCCAATGCATCAAATTCAAACTGCTAATACTGACATACAAAGCCATTCATAATGCTGCCCCAAACTACCTCACCGACCTGATACCCAAATACCACCCAACCCGTAATCTTCGCTCCTCACAAGACCTCCTACTTTCTAGCTCCCTGGTCTCCACCTCCCACGCCCAACTGCAGGACTTCTCTAGGACTTCCCCCATCCTCTGGAACTCACTAGCCCAATCCATCAGACTGTCACCTACCCTCCTCACCTTTTAGGCGCACCCCGAAAACCCATCTCTTCAGGGAAGTCTACCCCACCCTCACCTAACTGGCGATCTCCTCCACTCCTCCTACCACTCCATCCCCCACAGCCACTTCCTCCTGTACCACTATCCCCTCCCTCCTAGATTGTAAACTCCAAGGAGCAGGGCCCTCGAACCCTTCGTGTATTGTATTGTTACTGTATTGTCTCATGTACTGTCCCCCACTATAATATACAGCGCTGAGCAAACCTTTTGGCGCTATATAAACACTGTATAATAATAATAATTTTCTTTCTGGAACTGAAACACACTGGGAGTGACACACTAGTGTGAACTATGCCTGACCTGAAAACTAAAAACTGAAGAGTGCAAAAATTTTGGTGCAGCTGTGTATAGAAATCAATCGGCTTCCAGTTTTTTTGTTTTTTATCAAAGCTTAATTGAACAAGCTGAAGTTAGAAGCTGATTGGTTACCATGCACAGCTGCATCAATTTATGCAGGCCATAGACTGGTTGAAAACTGGCCGTTTTTAAAAAAAAAAAAAAAAATCAGTCGTTCAATAGGCCGACGTTACCACCAATGGTGAAAACAAAATGGGCCTATTTTCGTCCTGTCTATGGCCAGCATTTAATTACTTCTGTCCCTTGCAAAGAGCTCCACTATTATATTTGACATTAAAAAGTATTGTGGTTGCAACAATGTAGCCATTTGTATCCATTTTGGATACAGATGTTTTTATTCAGATACAAATAGATACATTGTTGCAACCGCAATACTTTTTCATGTCAAATATAATAGCGGACTGGAATTCTTCTTTTTCCTCCTTCTTCCTCCTTCTTCCTCCTTCTTCCTCCTTCTTCCTCCTTCTTCCTCCTTCTTCCTCCTTCTTCCTCCTTCTTCCTCCTTCTTCCTCCTTCCTCCTCCTTCCTCCTCCTTCCTCCTCCTTCCTCCTCCTTCTTCTTCTTCCTTCTTCTTCTTCTTCCTTCTTCTTCCTCCTCCTCCTTCCTTCCTTCCTTCCTTCCTTCCTTCCTTCCTTTCTTCTTCTTCTTCCTCCTCTTCCTCTTCCTCCTCTTCCTCCTCCTCCTTCCTCCTCCTCCTCCTCCTTCCTCCTCCTTCCTCCTCCTCCTCTTCCTCCTCCTTCCTCCTCCTCCTCCTCCTCCTCCTCTTCCTCCTCCTCCTCTTCCTCCTTCCTCCTCTTCCTCCTTCCTCCTCTTCCTCCTTCCTCCTCTTCCTCCTTCCTCCTCCTTCCTTCTTCCTCCCCCCTCCCTCCTCCTTCTTCTTCCTCCTTCTTCTTCTTCCTCCTTGTCACGGCTCATGCGTAGATTTTTTTTTTATCTGTAAAACGATAGGCCAATTTTTTCCCCAACTTTACCAATAAAAAAAAGTGCCAAAACCCCCAAAAACGGCCGACCAATTAACCCACTAACAGTGTGAAAATCGGCCGATTTTTTTTTTTTTTTATTTCGGCCGAAAAATTGGCCGAAATAAAAAATTTTCGACCCGTCTATGGCCTGCATTAGTTCTAACTCTTGCCAAACTCCCCTATAGCGTTTGACAGGCTGTAGACAGGCGTTTGGGAAGCCTTTTTAACGCTCCTCAAAGGCTCCCCAAACTCCCTATGCACAGTTTTGAGGTGTTTGATAGGCATTTGCCAAGCATTAAAACTGCACCATAAACGCCTATAATGAAGTTAAATGGTATTAACACTCCGCAACTGCCTCGCAAACACCTCCCAGGTGTTTGAGGCGTGGCACCACAGACTGGAATGGGAGGCTTCAACTCCTATTGACTCAACATGAGGCGTCAGTTTTGCCACGACGCTAACGCTTCAGTGTGAACAGAATTTTCTTGTGTTTGAGAAGCATTAAAAAAGCTTCCCAAAGGCCTGTCTGACGCCTGCAGACAAAGCTAGTGTGAACGTAGCCTTAGTAAATCAACCCCAGGCGTCAATCATATGGTTGGGAGATGAGACAGATGACCCCCCCCCCCCCCCCAAAAACCACCCAACCTCAAGAGGAACATTGTTCAGACAAGTAAAAAAAAAAAGAAAAACTAGAAAAACTGTCCAGGGCTTGTTTCCTCACCCAAAGATAACCAGCTATTTTACATTTATTTATTTATTACAAAATATATACACATACAGGGCTTTTTTTTTTTTTTTTTCCCCTAACACCAAGACTTGTGGTTGTTGCAGACGTGTGTGTGACCTTGGTCCTTTCTTTTGATCTAAAAAACGAGGAGTAATTGGGCTGAACTCATAGATTTGCCATCGAGCTCAGTTTTGCTACCTAAGGGTTTGAAAACCCAATCATCACAAATGGCATTTTAAATAAGAGCACTGACTGTTATGGGGGGGGGGCCTTTATAGGAAACCAAGCGTACAATCCAAATGCACATGTTCCTGCGTTAAAAATGGCTGTGTGTATAAGTGGGTGCTGCAGAGATCTTCGGCTGGAGCCGAACAGAATCAGCAAGGAAGAATGTCACCAGCACACCGAGGATCACCAATATGGGTCCAAACGTTTTAATGAATGATCACATAGTTACAGCAAGGCAACGTTTCGGAGTCTCATGACTGATGAAGGGGTCCTGCAAGACTCCGAAACATTGCCTTGCTGTAACTATGTGATCGTTCATTAAAACTTTTGGACCCATATTGGTGATCCTCAGGATGCTGGTGACATTCTCCCTTGCTTTATAGGAAACAACCTCATCATCTCATGTAGGCTACAAAGATTTTTGTTTTCTACTTTTACGTCTGCAAAACCATTTCACTTGATTTTAACTGAAAAATCTTATTTTGCAGAGGAAAGTTTGCTTGCTTGGACAGTTATAAAACCAGCAACATTGCAGCCTCCACAAGTAACTGTGTCTCCAGACATCGAGAGTTCGCAGACCAGGACGGAAGAGAAGGTAGCTCCTATATCTGTGCATTGTACAGTGGGTGATGGCACAATATGAAAAAAGGAAAAGTGGAAATGTTGCCTGTTAATGACCAGGAAGAGCCCAAACCTCATTCTTTTAGTGAATGTTAAAAAAAAAAAAAAATGAAAGTATAAATTTATCCAAAACTGATACTTACATTTTTGGTGAGAACTGCAGAGTTGGACCACCAGACTGTTCCTTCTATCTTTTGGGGTCTCTAATGATGAGAACCTCCCAATCCTTTACAATTGTTAGAATTGCAAATGAAAGAAATGGAGAGTAGTGTCAGCTATTGGTAGTAATCATTTACTAAAATATATATATATGGATTTATTTTATAATTTATTTATTTTAGCATGTTACTATCAGTCTTCTTTTTGCTTTATAATTTTTATTTCCCACCTGTACCCCAACCTTGTCTCAAGCCATCACCCAAATCGTCCACTCTCCTCCTAAGACCTACTGCTGACTAGCGCCCTTGTCATTTCCTATCTTGCTTGCCGCCGGGACTTCTCCTGAGCCTCTCCCATCTTCTGGAACTCCCTACCCCAACTTGTTTGACTATCTCCTACTCTGTCACCTAGGCAATCCAGAAAACTCATATTTAGGGAAGCCTACTCCACCTCCACCTACAAACTGTACTTTTACGTGTTCCGTCAGCTCATCCCACAGTTATTACTTTGTGTGTGTCACTTGCCCCTCCCTTTTTAGATTGTAAGCTTGAAGGATCAGGGCCTACCTAATCCTTCTGTAGTTAATTGAAATGTAACTGTACTGGCTCCTTTTTATTTTTGAAAGCATTGTGCACACTGTTGGAGCTATAATAAATGCTGAATATTAATAATTGCCTTTTTTGTCATTAGCTGACCCTAGAAGAAAAAAGCAACGCTCTAGTGAATCATGCAGGACAGCCAAAGTCTGCTCATGGATCCACCTGCATCCTGGGGATGGAAACGAGGTGAGCAGATAGAATATAAAAGCTGTTCTAGTAGCTGAGAGAGGCAAGTGTTATTGACTATCCAGTGTAACTATTGCTGTGTAAGGATCTGCTAGCAGGCGTAGTATCTGATTGATTCCTTCCATCCTGAGTGACTGTTTACAGCACATGGTCTTTGTCCAGTTCCAACCAGTGGAATCCTGAATGGTCTCCAGTATCAGGAGACACAGCTCTTCCTCTGTCAATAGAGGCTCACCCTGTGTCTGCTACCATACTGCTGTCACCATTATCTCAGTCCTGCTCCATTAGATGTCCACAATTGAGCGAGCGATCATTTATAGCCTCCAGATCCAGACAGAACATTTTTATTTTTCTGGTGTAGTTTGTTTTTGTTCTTGGGCTGGGCCCATTTAAGCGGCTTAGGGCATTGCCACTAATATCGCCCTGCAATTAACTGCAAACTGTCACTACACAAAGGTTCTAACCTCTTCCCCACATCCTGCCGAGAGCATATCTTTTGTCAGTTGGAAGAAAGATGCCGAGCAAAGAACTTCCCATTGTTGGTACCATTGCTGATGTCTGGAGTCCACACTCCGGCTCAATGTCAAGCTGACTATCGGCAAGCAGATGTCACCTTTGGGTATACCCAAGGGGGAGACATCTCTTCGTTATCTAGAGTGCCAGGAACCGATGCTGTTTCCATGTGGCTTGTCCTGTGCACTAAAGTAGTGCAAGATTACTCCCTTCCTTCCTTGTTACCACTGAAAAGAGCGAGATACACCAAATCTTAGGGGTTTTCTAAAAAATTAAATCCCTGTGTGCTGCAATGCACTCTTTGCTTTGTCTGGACCTGCTAATATAAGGAATATACAACAACCCCAATCAATCAGAAACTTTCCAGAATCATTTTTGGGTCAATTAAGAGGATCTGCTAGGCTAGAAATATAGACCCTGCCATTGCTGACTTTCTTTTAAAGATGTAGGCTCCAGGCCTGTCATCCCGATCCTGGCTTTACTACCTAGTACGTCACTGACCCTGGAACAAGCATGTGTAATAGAAGTAGAGACTTGTACACTTGACTGGCTGAGTGCTTCTTCCAGGTGAGTGACTGTAAGGCCAGTTTCACACGGGTTTTGGCTAGGATAAGAGCAGTGTGAAAAGCAAGCTTTGACAAGGCATTTGCAGAGCTTTTAGCAAGTGTTGAAGCTTTTAAAGTACCATTCAGCTCCAGTTTGTAAATGTTGGACACCGATCCTAATAGGAGTGCTGATTGTCACTTTAAGCAAGCTGCTAGCGGGCTTCAGAACGCCTTGAAACTTGTTGAAAGCCTGCTAGCAGCTTGCTTAAAGTGACCATCAGCACTCCCATCAGGATCTGTGTCCAATATGTACAGATTGCCACTTTAAACAAGCTGCTAGCAGGCTTCAGAACGTCTTGAAACTTGTTGAAAGCCTGCTAGCAGCTTGCTTAAAGTGACCATCAGCACTCCCATTAGGATCTGTGTCCAGCTTTAGCAAACTAGAGTTGAATGGTACTTTAAAAGCATAGACAAAGCTTGCTGTTCACATTGCTCTTATACTAGCTGAAGCCTCTTGTAAATCAAGCCTTAATAGCGTATACACGATGATGACCACTCTGTAGCTTACACATTTAAAGGCTCAGTCAATCTTTTATTAAAAAAAATGTAATAAATGCTCCCACAATTTTAAAAACTAAGGCCCTCACGGGTGTTCTGTTTTTTTTTTTTTCATCAGTTCAGTCATGTTTTTTCCAAGAAAAAAACAGATCAATTCACATCTGTTTTACATCAGTTCACATCAGTTTTTTGTCCGTTTACATACGTTTTTTGTCCGTGTACATCAAATGTCCGTCCGTTTACATCCGTTTATCTGTTTACGTATGATTTTCATCTGTTTACATCTGTTTCCGTGCATTTACATCTGTCTGTTTAGATACGTTTTCGTCTGTTCTGTTTTTTTTTTAACGGAAGCAAAATAGGATTTTCTTCCGTTAAAAAAAATGGATGTTAACGGATGCAGACATTAATGGATGTAAACAGATGATCATCTGTTTACATTTGCTACTCTATATAAATACATGGGTGTCCGTTTTTGATCTGTAAAGGAACAGATGAAAAATGGACATACAGAATGCCAGTGTGAAAGGGGCCAAAAAGCTTACATTTATTAACTTTTTTGCATTCAAGCTTGCAAAGGATTGCATCTGCAATCAGTGCATCGCGGTTGCAATGCACAGGCGCCTGCATTGTTTACCCTACAGCCCCAGGTCCATACAAAGGTACAAATGAGTTATGTTAGCGCCCTTCTGCCCGTGCGATCTGTGAGTCCCTCTGCTGCTGGCGCTGATGGGACTTGTTATCTACTCATTCACAGATCCCCGTGAATGGATGAAGGGGCTGTGTGTCCACTAAATTTAAAACAAAACCCATGTCTGCAGGGGAAGCACCTGCAATTAAGGTCAGTAGGGGGGGAATTCAGGATGTGGGGGTCAGAGAATGCAACCACGCTTTATTTCATTTTGATAACTAAAACCTTTTTTTCTTGTTCCAGATCTAGAATGCAGCCTTTGGATCGGATGTCTCATAAATATACAACAGATTTTGTCTTTGGTGAGAACATGGAAAAGAGAGTCATGGTAAGTAGCTGGCAAGAGAGTCTGGGAATTGTAGTTTGTAAGTAGCTTCTTTGGAGTGCTGAGACTAGTAGTTCCACATTCTTAACAAGTGCTCAGTGACTTGTGCAGGCACTGTGGAGTAATTTATGATCCAAGTCCAGAGCAGAAGTATCAAAGTGTGCTCAGCTGCCCCTTGCCCCCCTTTCCAGCAATGACGCACCATGTATTCTTCTAATCTCAAATGTAAACACAGAACAGGAATTCTGGAAGTGGGGAGAGGGGTGAACTGAGCTGCTGAGACTTTAGTCAGTTTAGTCAGAATTTATTTAATTCAATCAGTGGGTTGAGTGAAAAAAACTGACCCGATTTCCCCATCCACAAATTGAGGTGGTTGGGGGAAACACTCAGCGCTGCAGGTTATAGACGTCACTACTGATCTGTGTATTCTGATGGCAGGGAAGTCTCCCTACTGTCCGAATACAAAGATACAATGGGGAGACCTCCCTGCCATCAGAATATACAGATCAGTACTGAGGTCTATAGCATGCAGCGCTAATCTAGCAGGTTTTTTTTTTTTTGTTTGTTTTTCTTCCAACAGGGCAGCTGAACAGAAGTTGATCAGTAGATCGACTTCTGTTCAACCACATCGGCCATATATGGATCAAAAATTCGATCCATGTATGACCAACTTTAAATGACATAAGCGCTCCTGCTATGAACTTGAAGCATGAACAGTGCCTGCAGCTATATAGGTCAGTGAGAGTTTGCTAGTCTTTTGCCAAATAGTAAATAAAGCAAATGTATTATTCTACAGGATTTATTATTCTACAGGATTTATATAGCGCCAACAGATTGCTCAGCACTTTAAAAAATGAAGGGAGCCATTACAGTTACAATACAATTTGGTACAAGAGTAAACAGAGAGCCCTGCTCGTTGGAGCTTACTATCTAAGAGGAGCTTACAATCTAAATTACAAAGACTACTTGATACGCCCGTTCTTAACCTCAGAAACAACTAAGCAACTTATTCACTCCCTGGTTATCTCTCGCCTTGACTATTGTAACTCCCTCCTCATTGGCCTACCTCATCGCAGGCTATCCCCTCTTCAGTCTATCATGAATGCTGCTGCCAGACTCATCCACCTTACTAACCGGTCTGTATCTGCCATCCCTCTCTACCAATCCCTCCACTGGCTTCCGATTGCCCAACAGATAAAATTCAAAACATTACCAATAACGTATAAAGCCATTTATAACTCTGCCCCAAATTATATCAACGATCTTGTCTCCAAATATCACCCAAACCGTACTCTCCGCTCCTCACAAGACCTCCTACTCTCTAGCTCCCTTGTCTTCTCCTCCCATGCTTGTCTCAAGGACTTCTCCAGAGCCTCCCCCATCCTCTGGAACTCTCTACCCCAATTTATCAGACGATCGCCTACTCTGCTCACTTTCAGGCGATCTCTGAAAACCTATCTCTTCAGGGAAGCCAATCCTGCCTTCAACTAATAATGGAATCTTCTATCTACCAGTCCATCCCCCATAGTTACTACCTTTTGAACTACCAGCCCCTTCCTCTTAGATTGTAAGCTCCAAGGAGCAAAAATGATAATACAAGACATAAAATAATACATTCAACAATGAAAACTCTGCACCACATGCAAAAAAAGGAAATGCAGATGAATGCTATTATGACTGCTGAAGTTTTCAAAATGTGTCTAACTTCCACATTCGTGAACCCTATAAATGTGTATTTAGACCACACTGACGAAAATGTGAATCAAAATTATTAAACGCTATGCCACATGTAAAGGTGCAAAAAATAAACAACACCAGAAAACACAACTAATGTCCACTGTAACAATAAGCCATTCAAGTAATAGTTGCTTATCCCTCTGTATAAGCTTCCCCCATCCTCTGGAATTCTCTACCCCAATTTATCCGACTATCGCCTACTCTGCTCACTTTTAGGCGATCTCTGAAAACCTATCTCTTCAGGGAAGCCTATCCCGCCCTCAGCTAATAATGGAATCTTCTCTTCCTACCAGTCCATCCCCCACAGTTACTACCTTTTGTACCACTAGCCCCTCCCTCCTAGATTGTAAGCTCCAAGGAACAGGCCCTCCTAACCCTCTTGTATTGAACTGTATTGTTTCTGTATTGTCTCCCGTTATATTGTAAAGCGCTGAGCAAACTGTTGGCGCTATATAAATCCTGTATAATAATACTTGAGGCTGCACCAGTTTGAAAGCCAAAAATCACAGTTGGAGAAGGTGCCCTAGAATGTAGGGAAGTGTAGGGCAGTTCTTGGTTTCTCTCTTGTTTCTCTGGCATTTAAATGCCTACAAGCCACATTTACAGTAATGGTATAAAGTGAAGCCAATGAAAGTAGAATTCTGAGCTGTTAATGGCAGCTCTACAGTCAGGCTGTATATGTCTGCGATTAGGGAAGACCAGTGATTCTCCGTTTATGTTATGGGTCCTGGATTTGGCCTAGAGTGTTAGCGATGATGTGTTCTGTCTGTAATGTGAATCCCAAGTCAAGTGACCCTGGTTGCCTGTGGGTTAGGATGACAGTATAATCCTATATGAGCTAGAGAGTGGAGACAAGCCATCTGCGGAAATAAGCTCCACAGAGCTCTTATTATGGAACTGTAGCTATTTGCAGCAGCCATTTGCGATCAAGAAACTATTCTTAATGGAAGCTGTTATTACTGTATAATTCACTACAAATGTAAATAAACGATAAGCATTTATTGTGGCACAAGCATGTTGTTATTATTATCATTATTATTATACAGGATTTATGTATTCCTAGATTGTAAGCTCCAAGGAGCAGGGCCCTCAATCCCCTCATGTTTTGCATTGTATTGGTATTGTTCTGTCACATGTTCTGTCCCCCTTTGTAATGTACAGCGCTGAGCGAACTATTGGCGCTTTATAAATACTGTATAATAATAATATAGCACCAACAGTTTGCTCAGCACTTTACAATATAAAGGAAGGCAATACAGCAACAATACAGTTCAATACAAGAGGGTTAGGAGGGCCCTGATCCTTGGAGCTTACAATCTAATGTAAAATGCTTTTTAAATATTTAAATGCAGCCGGGAGGTTATTAAAAGTATATCTGCTCTCATTTAAAAGGATTACGTGAAGCACAGTGACTATAGACAGAATGCATCAACTCCCAGCAGGCAATGCTGGTTTAGTTTAGAAAGGAGGACAGAGATGAAATCTGATTGGTTACATTGGAGCACTGCTCTGTGAACATGGAGATTATGCCTTGGATTGCCATACTAAATAGGCCTGAACATGTCTTTTTGCAACGACTGTACACTGAATTTATGAAACAGAAAAAATAAAAATGCAAAAAAAAAAATCTACAAACCACAAACATTTATTAATAGAAGACTGTAAGATAAACTATCCATTCTATTTTCAGAGTCCCAAGAGGCCGACACCGTCTCAGACCAGAGTACCGCTGTGCAGACGGGAATCCACGTCCGCTAGATTATCAAATAACAGGAACTGGCCTTATCAGAGTGAGATTTGATTTCTGTATATATTAGTATTCTGTAATGAGCCACACTTATGGGAATGTCCAGGAATATATACAGTATATTAGGATATGTCTGATGCCTAATTAAAGCCTGCCATAGATGGATCGAATCTTGCCCAGTTCAGCAAGGACCAGCCAAGATTCGATCCATCTGTGGGCCGGCTGGTTGTACTCCACTCGTGGTGGAAGGAAAGAAAATTGCATAATCTATGGGCTGCCTTAAGGTTAGCCATACATGTTTCAATTGATTTCACCATCCACGCTCAGAAGGGGGAATCTGTCAGCTATTGTATTTAGGCTCCTGCGACTGCCTGGATTCTCAAACAGTGACACCATCTAATAGCATGTGTCAGTGTCACCTTTTCTTTCCACAGAATGCTTGTCAAACTTGCATTGGAAATTATAGGGTTGATTTACTAAAGGCATATAGACTGTGCACTCTGCAAGGACAGTTTCACTCAGCAAGGGCTATTACTCCAGAGCTTCGTAAATGAGGTGATGCTTCACTATGCAGAAAAATACCCAACCACATGCCAGGCAAAATAATAATTGCTTGCCCGTGATTGGATGATGGAAGTCAGCTGAGCTCCCCCTCCTTTACTAGGCTGTGGAGCAAATGCCCTTGCAGAGTGCAACTACACTTGCAAAGTGCACAGTTTATTTTCCTTTAGTAAATCAACCCCTCTGACTTCATAATAAAGCTATTATTCAGTAGAGAAACCCTTGGCGTATACAGTAAACCTTTATTGGCGAAAAAAACTAAATCTCTGAAATTGGGTCACATGATCCTGTTGGCTTGCTTCATATTTCACACCATGTGTGCTGGTCTGTGCTAATCTGCACAGATCAACTATTGTTTTCTATCTGCCCTGTTCATACCACAACACTGCGTATGTAGGTGGGTTGGGTTGTATCCCCCCCAATCTCATGTCATCATATCACAAGGGGTTTTCATTTCACAGTTCCTTTGAAGGGGACCTGTCATGATGTCTGTTTCTTGTCACTGCTAAGGGTTACCATTTAGCATTGGAAGCTGTCCTTGTCTGCCTTTGAAAAGAATGCTTTTCACTGCTCACCAGACTTAGGACTGCCTATGGCTGTCAGGCAGTGACAGCCTTCAGCGTTGCATGTGATAGCCTTTGATATCCCTCTGAATAAAAATTGTCAATGACGGTGACTTCTGAGTCTAATTTTATTCTTCTTTTTAGAGCACAGATTGCACACGAGCCTCGTAGAGTCAGCTGCAGCATACACCTCCAGGCCAAGAATGAAATATGAACTGGACCAAGTGAAGGTTATCACTGGAGAAGAGTCCGAGCGCAATGTGCTACAGGTGGGGGAGTTTATTGCGCATGTGGCTCTGCACTCCTTTTTCTTGGTCAGGCCACTTGGCAAATGCTCAGTTTTAAACCAGTATATTCGCTTTCAGATACAAAAGTTACATGCTGTTGTGTTTGTTTTGTTTTAACCCTACTACTAATCCATGTAACCCTCAGTTACTTTTCCTGTAAACCGAACACAAACCTACCCTCCAAATCTTTTACTACCCTTCCCTTTTTCTCCAACACCAATGTTTCCTGTAATCCTAACACCTTCCCTGTAACCCACTCATTCTTTCCTGTAACCCTAAAGCTGGCCATACACTGAGCATTTTTTTGGCAAATTCCTGATTACCCCCCTAAATTCACTTAGTGATCGCCCCCTCCTGCTCGACATCCATCAGTTGAAAAATTGAATGTGCCAGCCAAACAGCAGCTGCATCCAATCAGATTAGTAACCCTCCCTGGAATTCTAATGGTAACATGAAACACTATCCCTCTCTGTAATTTAAATCCCTAACCCTCCCTGTAATCCACATTGTTACCCAAACACTAATCCTCCTTGTAGCCCCCATTGTCACCCGGACACTAACCCTCCTTGTAACCCCCATTGTTATCCGAACACTAACCCTCCCTGTAACCCCCATTGTTACCCGAAAACTAACCCTCCTTGTAACCCCCATTGTTACCCGAACACTAACCCTCCCTGTAACCCCCATTGTTATCTGAACACTAACCCTCCTTGTAACCCCCATTGTTACCCGAACACTAATCCTCCTTGTAACCCCCATTGTTACCCGAACACTAACCCTCCTTGTAACCCCCATTGTTACCCGAACACTAACCCTCCTTGTAACCCCCATTGTTACCCGAACACTAACCCTCCTTGTAATCCCATTGTTACCCGAACACTAACCCTCCTTGTAACCCCCATTGTTACCCGAACACTAACCCTCCTTGTAACCCCCATTGTTACCCGAACACTAACCCTCCTTGTAACCCCCATTGTTACCCGAACACTAACCCTCCTTGTAACCCCCATTGTTAACCGAACACTAACCCTCCCTGTAACCCCCATTGTTACCCAAACACTAACCCTCCCTGTAACCCCCATTGTTACCCAAACACTAACCCTCCCTGTAACCCCCATTGTTACCCGAACACTAACCCTCCCTGTAACCCCCACTGTTACCCGAACACTAACCCTCCTTGTAACCCCCATTGTTACCCGAACACTAATCCTCCTTGTAACCCCCATTGTTACCCGAACACTAACCCTCCTTGTAACCCACATTGTTACCCGAACACTAACCCTCCCTGTAACCCCCATTGTTACCCGAACACTAACCCTCCCTGTAACCCCCATTGTTACCCGAACACTAACCCTCCCTGTAACCCCCATTGTTACCCGAACACTAACCTTCCTTGTAACCCCCATTGTTACCCGAACACTAACCCTCCCTGTAACCCCCATTGTTACCAGAACACTAACTTTCCCTGTAACACCCATTGTTACCCGAACACTAACCCTCTTTGCAGGGGCGGACTGACCTTTTGGAAACTCGGGCACTGCCCGAAGGCCCGGGGTCAGTAGGGGACCCCATGAGATGCCTCTGGTACCTTTTTCATAGGCTTTTTTGAGTTTGGGAAAGGACACAGAGGCCCTATGATCCCCTATTGCCCAGGGGCCCCGTGTCAGTCCGCCCCTGCCTCCTTGTAACCCACATTGTTACCCGAACACTAACCCTCCTTGTAACCCCCATTGTTACCCGATGGATCAAAATTTGTCTGGTTCAGCAGGGACCACCTGAATTTTGTTTCATCCATGGCTGTTCCCACTTGACAGATGCCAGTCTGGTGATCAACTAGGATTGGATGGGGCTTTTGAAAACTTTTTCTCAATCAGCCGGTTGCAGCCAATCAGCTGCAGTGCTGATCAGTGTATTCCAAGAGAGGAGTCCCCACTGTCATAATACAGTAGCACAATGGGGAGGATTCCTCCATCTATCTTGCTTGTGTGGATGGTGGGGTCCGTTTTGTTTGTTTCCGATCAGCCCACTGGCTGATCAAAAAAAAACCTGATCCATCTATGACCACTTTTACTTCACCGTTTATTTGCATCTCTCCATTGTGCCAGAGACCAACTTGCCAATGCTGCAGTTACAGTATTTCCTGTTCTGTTTTATATTACTATTATATATATTGGGGCAGCACAGTGGCTAAATGGTTAGTACTTCTGCCTGGCAGTACTAGGGTGGTTGTTTTGAATCCCAACCACGGCACCACCTGCCTGGAGTTTGCATGTTCTCCCTGTGCCTGTGTGGGTTTCCTCCGGGTACTCAGGTTTCCTCCTGGTACTCAGGTTTCCTCCTATTCACCAAAGACATGCTGGTAGGTTAATTGGCACCTGTCTAAATTGTCCCTAGTATATGTATGTATGAATGTGAGTTAGGGACCTTAGATTGTACGCCCCTTGAGGGTTAGGGACTGCTGTGAATGTATGTGTGTGTGTGTATAGCATCATCAAAGCCTGATTGATTCATGCTTCATTCTTGTTACAGCGACTTGTTATATCTGAATGTGACTTACAATCTAAAACATCTTTGGGGTCTTCTCTAAGTTTTGTATAATGATTTGCAGTACTTTATAACTGAAGGTGGCATTTTCCTTTCCACAGATTAGCTGCAAGCTCTTTGTGTTTAACAAAGACAATCAGGTGTGGACAGAAAGAGGACGGGGTTACCTTAGGCTCAATGACACTGCTGTCAATGATAATGGACCATTCCGATCTCGCATAGGTAAGGTGATGCTTTTTGTTTTTTTTAAACTATCAATAGAAAGTGGAAGGGTGAGAACTTGTCAAAGTGTAACCTCAAAATCAGTTGCAAGGCAGCTGCAGCTAGAGAGTGTTTGTTGTATGTTGGCTGGTTCATGTGAATTGTTCTCAAATGCCATTAAAGAATATATAAACCCAACATTTCATATTCCTGATTTGTACCTGCTGTACCATGTACTTGTATGAAAAAGTATCCTAATCTCTTTGTATTGCTTCCTTTGTGTGAAATCCCTGGTGTTCTGCCAGTCCCTCTGCTTTCCTATTAAAAACTGACCTCACTGGGCAGGAGAGCACTGCGTGGTCAGTTCTTTAACTGTGCTGGAAACTCAGTGTGCTCTCCTCCAATGATCAAACTTCTACTGACATGTCAAGTGCCCCTCCCATTCCCCTGTACTGTCTTTCACTGGGAAGATCAGTGTGCTGCTGTTTCTCCTCCCTTAGCTCTTATGCAGTGTGTGTGATCACTTATTAAAAAAGATTATTATATTATACAGGATTTATAAAAAAAATGGGGAAAAACATTTATAGTGTAACAAGGTGAGGGTTTACATATAATTTAAGTAGGGATATCTTCGACACGAATATCCCTAACCATATAAGAAAAAAAACATTTTTATTAGAATGGGTAGGTGCTATAACCTTTTTTTCAAGATTTTTTTTTTTTTTTTTTCTTCTGTCTGCATTCCCATTTAGTCAATTCTGTCACCTGCTGTCTTCGTAACAATGAGGACTGGAAGTGAGGAGAAATCTCCCCAGCAATATTATTATTATTATTATACAGTATTTATAAAGCGCCAATAGTTCGCTCAGCACTGTACATTACAGAGGGGGACAGAACATGTGACAGAACAATACCAATACAATGCAAAACATGAGGGGATCGAGGGCTCTGCTCTTTCGAGCTTACAATCTAGGAGGGAGGGGAACAATGAGGACTGGAAGTGAGGAGAAATCTCCCCAGCAATAAAACCCTACTCCTAATTTAGGCTTGAATGTTTATTTTTGAGTGATTATTTTTTTCACCCTACTACTTCAACATTGCATACTAAATCGTATGTAACAAAGTTGTGTGAGTGTAAGAAATCTAGCAGGAAATAGTGAGTGGACCACAGTTACCAGTCAGGATATTATAAATGATTTCTTGATTTCAGCAGAGCTCCTCTAAGTGTCTGCAGAGAACATGGAGTGACAGCCCTATGATTCTGCTTCATACTATCGGTTCCATTTTGGTTTTTACCATTTATACAGCTCAGAAAATAGGGAAAAGGTCATGGTTCTATTTAAAAACAAGCCAATGCTCAGGCGGTTCCTGCTCAAGCTGATACCATGGTCAGCAGACTTTCTCATTCTTTGGCTTACCATCCTCTCTCTCTGGTTTATCAATTGTTTGCACATTTCAGAGTTCCACTCCAGCACCTTCTAGAATGCATTCATAGGTAGAAAATGAGAACTTGCTTTAGTTGGCCAGTTAGCCTTATCAGCTGAAATGGTCACTTCTTTTACATGCATATCTTCTAAACAATGCAAGGCGTGGTGTGTAGGCAATTCCTAATCAACTGCTGCATTGACAAGTTGCCTTCTCTTGCAAAAAAAAAAAAGTTTTTTTTCTAGAGATACAGTACTAAATCCTATTTTTTAGCTTCCCCAACACATTGCAGAATCAAATGTTGTAAATTTCTAATTATTTACAAATCTCTTCCTTTCCTCATACTGACCATGCTGCCTCTGCTTTGTTTCAAGAGAGAGAGAATAAACAGGAGGCTCACACACCTAGTGCATTATCCAAGGTTTATTGAAAGGAGTGAAAAATAAAAACATACTCGCAGACGAAGCATGTATCTAAAAAGCATTTGCATAATGACGATGGCCACAACAAGGTGTTCCAACTGTCAGTGCGGTCAAATGTCTGACACGTTTCAGGGATGAATCCCTTTCCTCAGAGCTACTGACTAGCCTCTGATGCAGATGTGTAGTGGATGGATGCCTCAGGCATCACCAGCAAGGCTCCCATCATCCATCCACTACACATCTGCATCAGAGGCTGGTCAGTGCCTCCTCTGTGAGTATATCTAAAAAGCATTTGCATAGTGTCGATGGCCACAACGGCAAGCAAGGTGTTCCAGCTGTCAGTGCGGTCAAATGACTGACGCATTTCAGGGATGAATCCCTTTCCTCAGAGCTACTGACTAGCCTCTGATGCAGATGTGTAGTGGATGAATGATGGGAGCCTTGCTGGTGATGCCTGAGGCATCCATCCACTACACATCTGCATCAGAGGCTAGTCAGTGGCTCTGAGGAAAGGGATTCATCCCTGAAACGCGTCGGCATTTGACTGCACTGACAGTTGGAACACCTTGCTTGCCATTGTGGCCATTGTCATTATGCAAATGCATTTTAGATACATGCTTCGTCTGTGAGTATGTTTTTTATTTTTCACTCCTTTCAATAAACCTTGGATAATGCACTAGGTGTGTGCGCCTCCTGTTTTCTCTATCCAGTGGCTGATCTCCCCGTCTGAGGAGGGCTGCACCCCTGAAGCATTTCCTTTGGTTGTTGCTGTCCTGGTTCCCTTGGCTTACCTTTTGGCTGTGTATATCCTGAGGCGCTGAAGAGTACATACGATATCCGGTTCGGTTATTTTGTTTAAAAAGACCCTGTAACCAGATCAGTTATCTTAATGGAAAAAAAAAAAATCACTTTTGTTCCTCACCTAGGCATCCAGTCACCACTGCGTACTGGGATGTCTACACCCCAGGAGGCAGTGTGCCAGAATCTGCACATGTGCAGGTACGCTGTGGGTCTCTCAAGATCTATGGAACCTGGCAGAAGCCCACAGTGTCTGCGCATGTGCCAGATCTCATTTCAGGATGGCGGTGTGTGTGTTGTGTGTGGGGTTTTTTTTTTTTTTATTTCATACAGGTGTTAGGGATTATACATTTAATTTAGAATAGGTAGGAAGAGGTTTCCCTTTAGGAAAAATAATACTACATCTCCTAGATCCCTTTCCCTACACACAGGGGGGTTAATTTACCAAAACTGGAGAGTGCAAAATCTGGTGCAGCTGTACATGGTAGCCAACCAGCTTCTAACTTCAGCTTGTTCAATTAAGCTTTGGCAATAAAACCTGGAAGCTGATTGGTTCACGAGGACAGATATTTAGGGAAATTCATTTTAAAGTTCAAACCAGACAGCTTCTAAAAACACTTTTGGCTGGAGTTCTACTTTAAAGTATGGGTAGCATGTTCACTTTAATGTTTGGCTCCTAGGTGTCCTTTAATATGTGAATTAAAGCAGAGTCGTGCATGTTGTTTAATTTCAGTGATGCGGAATCATGGCAATCTGAAGCTGATCCTGAACAGTAAAATCTTCAGTGAGATGAAGCTGGAGAGAGCGAACAGAAAGAGTCTGCATATCACCGCCACTGATCTGACCGACGGCAGCCTCAAAATATTCCTTGTGCAAGTGAGTTAATATCCTGAAACTTTCAGCTATGAAGGCATCGGCATTTTATTGGGTAAAAACATGTGAATATACCGTCAACACATTTCGGGGTTCTTCCCCTTTTTTCAGGGGATTTCGCTGCTTTTCCAGGCATATAATTGAAGGATAAGTTCACTCAGCTGCAACACTAACATGTTACATGTTACACCCTGAAGATGGGTGTAACATGTTCCAAAAGGTGAACGTATCCTTTAAAGTGTCTGCTAGGAGTTGATGTCTACATCTAGTGCAGACCATCCAATTCCAAGAGCATCCAAATCCTGGAAGACATTTCAATCATACGCCTAATAAAGTATTAAGGGACCAACCACTGTAGAGACTCTCTTAAGGGCATATGTACACGGGACGTTTGGAAAACTCTTCTGAATGATGGAAACTGCTGGAAAACGTAGGTCAAAAAAACGTCAGTTTAGCCGCGTTTGCATACCGCGTTTATGCGTATTTGTGTTTAGAAGCATTTTTAAAGATAACCTCAGGAGACCTTCCCAAATGCCCAGAATGCACTGAAAAACCGTAAAGAAATTAACTATTTCAGACATTTTGAGAGGAATAGAGAGAGCAGTATGTGTAGAGATGACTGTCTTTTCTGGTTGTATTCACTATGGATCCCATCATGAGCATAATGCGTCACGTTCTACCATTTTTTCCTTCACGCGAAACCTGGAACTTGACTGCACTGGTGTTCCGGGTCCATTTGAATACATAGAAAACACTTTGCATGCATTACTGATGATGAAAAAAGGCTCTGGACATGGAACAGTTAAACGCTTCTAAGTGTGGTTAACCGTGTTTACAAGCGTTTGGTGTTTGAAAGGCCGGTAAAATCTACTTGTGAATGCAAGTTTGGTGCTTTCAAAAAAACGACTGTAAACTCAACTGACTGTAAAAAAACTATGTGTACATGGACACTTAGGAAAACATTAGGGAGAGCTCAGGGGCTGCTGAAAAAAAAACGCAGAAAATCTCCTGAACGTGAGTTTATCAGCTGCAGTATACATGAGCCCTAAAGGATAAGTTCACCTTTTAGACAATAATAAATACACATTTTTTTGCAGGTAAAATATGTGCATTTATTATTTTGTCTGCAGTAGCCTGTACAGCTTTGTGCCAGCGATCAGTAGATCTCTGGTACCATGCAGGTCTCCTGCAGACCTGTCAGAATATCTGCTTGCTGTACGGGATGTATGAGCAAGAAGATACACTGATAAGCTTCAATGAACTACCACAGCTTTATGGTTGAACTGGATGGACTTTTGTCTTTTTTTTTCAGCCAAACTATGTAACTACTATGAACGTAGTTCATTGAAAACTACAAACCGACAGCTGCTCATGCAGGCCATAGACGGGCCGTTTATCAGCCGAATTGTCGTGGGTTTTCCAGCAGGACCGATAAAAATAAATGAGAAGATCCGCAAAAAACGGCCGACGGGCTGGCCCCACTAACGGCGTGAATATCGGTTGATTTTTCGTACAGATGAAAATTCGGCCGTTAAACGACCCATCTATGGCCTGCATAAGGCTGCTGGGACTTGCCGTTCATTCATTCATTCATGGAAGTCAGTGAATGAATGATGCGGCCGTGTGGGTGGAGCCCCGCTCGGTCATACTGATTTCGAATCTGACAGATAGTACGGGGAGACTGGGTGTTGGGCTGCGGCTATGGGAACACAGTACTTGTTCCACCCTAAAAATGGATGAACTTCTCCTTTAAGAGTCAAGCAGCCACAGGGAACCTAACCTACATCTCTGAATCCACATACGCACATACTACAACAGTAGATTGCTGGCCCAAGGAGTATGAGATTACTCAAGAAGGAGTTTCTTCCTTATTGCAGCAAATTTGGACCATGCTTATTAAGTAGGTTTTTTCTGCCTTCCTTTGGATCAACTGTGGGTTTGGGGTTCTATGGATGACCTATATGGAGGCTTCTTAATACACTTTTTTTTGTATTAAAGTGGTTGTAAACCTCAAACATGAAATATGAACAAAGCATATCCCCTCTATAGTACTTGCCTGTCTTAATTAAGAGCACTGAGTGTAATTTCTGTCTGCTGCTTCATTCTTTTGTGATCAGCATGAATCACTTCTGACAAGTTTTCCTGACACCAAGAGAGAAATGGTGACAGCAGAGGGACCTCCAGCTGATTACCGGCCTCAGCTCTGTTCCCATGGGCTGTGTGGAAGGGGGGTGGGGGGAGGTTGTCCATTCGCTCCAATCAGCTCTCAGAGCTCTTCTCACTGAGCTCTGCAGAGTGTAACGTTAGCTCTCCGCCCCCTTTTTTCTGAATGCTCAAAGCTTTACAAATTTAGCACTTTGAACAAATGTAGAGAAGAGAATGCCACAGATAAACAGGTACAACTTATGTAGGATGATTTGTGTTATCTCTGTGTATCACTGGGTATATGTAAGGGTTTACAAGCACTTTATTTGAAGTTAATGGACATGTCTTTTTTTCACCCTTAAACAATTTATTTTGAAGTTCGGGTTCTGACTTCACTCTGACTTGCTAATGTCGAGCTTTGTTCATGCCAGGCAATGTGTACTCTTAGTAGGGGGGTTAGTCATGGTAGGTCACAATGTTTTTTTTTTTTTTCTCGTATCTCCTGGGGACTCCTGGTAAGAGCTCTGCACAGCTTTCCCAGGTCTGTGGCCATTATCGGGGTTCCCATCTCCTGGTTGGATTTTCATCATAAAATGGAACAGGAGGAGCTGGGAGCCAATGGCTCCTTCTGCTATCAGTCTGCCCAGGGAGGAAGGAGACGGCACCGAGAAGGTTGCTCTCATGACCATTGCTGGATCGGATCGGGCTCCGGTATGAATAAAAGGGGGGGGGGGGGGTGTGACTGTGAGGATCCTGCAGCACAAAAGGTGTTTAAACCTTTAATGCAGGGGTCTAGTTAAAATAAAAAAAAAAAAGTCCACAGCTACAAGAAGTGCTGCGCTTTGTGAATGGTTCCATAGTCTTCTAAGTCCTGCCATGTGTCCCAGAAGACTATGGGGGTGGGGGGAAGGTCAACTTCCGTTTCCAATCGCCTAGGGCAGGGGTAGGCAACCTGCGGCTCTCTAGCTGTTGTGGAACTACATTTCCCATGCAACAATTACAAAACTAACAGTTACAGCTATGACTTGCAGAGGCATGATGGAACTTGTAGTCCCGCAACAGCTGGAGAGCCGCAGGTTGCCTACCCCTGGCCTAGGCGATCGCAGCAGAAGTGGAAGCTGGTACCTGTTAAATTCAGGTACCTCCTCCCCCCTCGCTCCCCCAAACGTGCCAATCCTTAACAGGAAGCAGGGGATGAAGCCTTAAAGCGGAACTTCCCCTTTTGGGTGGAGCTCCGCTTTAAGGCTTTAGAACCACTGTAACTCTTTCATGACCAGAGGTCATTGATGTCTTGATGCTGCTGCAAAATATAGCGGCATCAGTATGTGTTGGTCAACCTGTCAATAACTCTGTGACCAATTTTCATATTTAATATTTTAAAAAAAAGGACATGTAAGGCATTATATTTGGAACATTTGTTTACGAAATGCTGACAAATGCACAAAAAAAAGGGTTTTTGTTAATACATTCATTAATTTTTTGATACTGTATTTACATGTGACAATTACAGTATTAAGCAGAGTCACATTTTCAACATTATGCAGCTTTCTTCTTTACGATGAAAGGTTTAAGCAGTAATCCGCAGCTCTCCTGATTACTCAACAGAAGCATGAATTTTAACATTCATTCTCAATATCATCTTCAATGTTACTTTCACTCATCCTTCACCAGATTCACTCATCTGTGTTTTTTATATTTTCTTGGACCTCTTTCTTTTCTAGGCAAGTGTGAAAGATACAGCACGCCTTCATGCTGCAATCCATCATCGGCTCATCGCAATGAGCAGCTTCCGGTCCAGGCAGGAGCAGAGCATGTCCGTCACTGAGGATGAAAACAGCTCCCATTCACAGCTTCTCAACAGCGATTCTGAGGATGAAGAGGATGACGAAATGAAACTCTGTTCTAGTAAAATGTCAGGTATGATTACCATTGGATGAGCAAAATGGATGACCTGTCACAAAACATTCTGCGTAAGATAGCCATGGTACAATCTGATTGTACCATTCTCCTTTAGATTTCCCAACAACTAGTTAACACATGGGGATAATACCTTGAATGGATTGTTTGTTCAGATAGGCCTATACATTACACATTTCTTGGTAATTCTAAAGGAGAGTTTGAGTATTTTATTTATTAAAGGTTCTTGTATACCGCCAAGAATTTACACAGTGCTTTACTTCACCGCTTTATCCCTGACCAGTCTGTTGTGTTCCTTTGCCTTCATGATGCTGTTTGTTCACTAATGTTCTCTAACAAACCTCTGAGGGCTTCACAGAATAGCTGTATTTATACTGTAATTAAATTACACACAGGTGGACTCTATTTACTAATTAGGTGACTTCTGAAGGCAATTGGTAACACTAGATTGTAGTTAGGGGTATCAGAGTAAAAGGGGCTGAATACAAATGCACGCCATACTTTTCAGATATTTATTTGTAAAAAGTTTGAAACCCATTTCTCATTTTCCTTCCACTTCACAACTCTGTGCCACTTTGTGGCAGTCTCACATAAAATACATTTACGTTTTTGGTTGTAACATGACAGAATGTGGAATATTTCAAGGGGTATGAATACTTTTTCAAGGCACATCAGTCCCTGCCCTCGGGGAGCTTACAATCTAAGGTCTGTAACTCACATTCATACATACACATACTAGGGTCAGTTTAGAATGGAGCCAATTAACCTACCAGCATGTCTTTGGAGTGTGGGAGGGAACTTGAGTACCCGGAGGAAGCTCACACAGTCACAGAGAGAACATGCAAACTCCAGGCAGGTATTGCCGTGTTTGGAATTTGAACGGACAGCACCAGTGCCGACAAGCAGAACTGCTAACCAGTTCGCCACTGTGGCTTAGTGGTTATCACTTGTGCCCTGCAAAACTGGTCTTTGGTTCACATCCTGGTAAGGACACGATCTTCATGGACACACTGGTAGTCCTACTTGGGACTCTTGTCTAGAACTGGCCCTTGTATATTCTAGTGAGCGTGCCCAAGGTGACTGCCTCGCCTCCTTTCTGTCCCTACAACACTTTGAGTTTCCAGGGGAAGTAATGCTGTAGAAATCTAAATTAACCCCTTGGCGCCGGCACCTCCTGGCCCTTTAAGGGTTTCAGAAGCTGGGAGGTGGGGTTTTAGGGTCACGTAATCGGGAATGGTCCCTATCGAAAGAGGAGATTGGGACCTTTCCGTGAATACCGGACATGTGTGCTGGGAGCGCGGGGCGTACGCTCTCAGCACATATGTTTTTATTAATTGCACGCAAATGTACAGCCGCTCGGCGTCAAGGCTCACACCGGGAGGCTGCACATTTGCGTGCGGCCGGCGCCAAGAGGTTAACAAGATAATATGTAACATCCAGCGCCTCATTAATGAGATTCACCCCCTCACCTCTAGTTGTCCAGGTCACCATTTACACTTTGAAAGAAATCTCAAACTTTGATTGGCCTCAGAAATAATAGAGGGAAGAAAGGAATAGAGTGGAAAATCTTCCAATGGGGACACTGGTGACAGCTGCACTTTGTAGGGATTTACTTTCTGTTGTGGCTATGGGACAGGAAGCGAAGGGAAATTTCCCCAATGGTACACAGATGAAAAGAAAAACAGGCAGTGGTTATATCCTTCCTTTTGCGCTATCCAATATGAAGAGAAAAGTTTTGGCTCTGAAAAGGCAGACTCTATGGAATTGGTTTAGTAAAGGCAAATAGACTGTGCACTTTGCAAGTGTAGTCGCTCCGGTGCTTGATAGCCTCTGCTGACTTCCTTTATCCAATTTTGTGCTGGCAAAAATGCTGTTTTGTTTTTTTTGTTTTTTATTTTCCTTGCGTGTGATTGAGTATTCTTTGTACAGTGAAGCTTTGCCTCATTTACTAAGCTCTGGAGCAATTGCACTTGCAGTGAGAGTGAACAGTCTATTTGCCTTTAGTATGTCAACCCCATTGGATCACTAGGTCTCTTTCCTGCCATGAGTCTTTTATGTTTTCCAAAATTTAAAAAAAAAAAATAATAATAGTTTTGGCTTTGAATTACAGAGTATCAAAATGACACAATATCAAAATAAAACCTTTCTCCCTTTGTAGATCATCTCCAGTTGATCCGCCAGCGGCCCGTCCTGTACTCCTGACAGTTGCTTTCCATCCATCTTTTCTCAGTAATGTGTCTTCGTACAAGATCATCTGCAGGAATGCCAATATCAAACTGGAATTGGAAAGTGACAGAATTCTGTGGATCAAAATCATCATCTATTAAAAAGTACTACACAGACCAGGAGTGTCAAAATAACCAACGGATAGACTTGCCCGTTTCTGCGGCATATTTGGAATCCAGTATCTACTAAAGACTTATTTGACAGTATCGTTAATTGGGACACTTTAACATATATAAATATATATATACCTCAAGAATGATGACTGAGTGCACCTTAATATTTAGCCAAAGGATATTGAGACAAACATTCCCAGTATCAACTTCTTCTCTCCTCCCCTTGTTATTTAATATTCATTCATTTGGAGCTCCGTGATCATGCATCATACCAGCAAGTCAAAGCATGTATGTGTATGAATTTAAAAAAAAAAAAAAAATTGTATCTTGATCTCAGTATTGTGCATCATATTGATGGCAATGATCGAGCTTACTTTGTATATGCATTGCCATATTCTTATTGTACACCATTGCAGTCTTTTACATCCTATTTGGCATGTTTTATCATTTTGTTTGGTCACGTGGTCACGGTGGCTGAGACTTTAGAGGGCTATTTTATTTTATTTTTTTCTGCTAATTTGTAAAATATATCTAATCTATTGTGTATTTAAAATTTTCATTCTATATATATATATATATATATATATATATAAATATATATTTATATTTTATTAAAGGTTGTTTTTATGGTAGTGTAATATATATCTACAAATTTAGAGATCTATTTAACAGGGTTTGCTTGGCACGTTTTATAAACAGTTACTCTGTTTACATGTAAATTGAATTTTGTGTTAAGTTTTTATTTCTGATGATGTGACCCGAGTTCCCTTCTTCAATCACTTGGAAGGCAGATTACTAATCCTGTATGAGCAATGAGCTGCATGGCCTGAAAGTGTATGTTTTCTATAGCAACCTGTTGTGCTACAGCTGTATTCAGTGGAAATCATAGTCACCAAAGGGCCGCTGTGCAAGAATATTCTTTGGGTCCCCCATTTAACTACTGCCCAGGTGCAACTGGTTATTCAATGTGTAAAGACAGATGAAGATTATTTTTTTGCTATCTGGAACTCTCTCTAAAACTTATAATACATGTTACAATCTGTATAATTTACTCTACCAGGTATTATATGCTTTTTAAAATATTTTACCCCAGAGGAACCTTTGAAATAATTTTCAGGTCTCAGGGAACCTCTGCTAAGATTAGTACATTGGGTGGTTAATATGAAAATGCCACTATGTTGGTGGGGAGAATGTCACCCATAATTAACCGCTTCCTGTCTGCCCTATAGCAGAAATACTGCTACAGGGCACCAGGGGTGTGCAAAATCACGTATATACTACCATACATGATTTTGCAGTTTCGGTTAGCGCGTCCTACCTGCGCCACCATTCGCTGCCTTGGCTGTCAATCACCGGGTCCCAGCCGGTGGTTGCTCGCCGACACCCAGTAATTGCTGAGTTTTACCGACGGGGGAGAGAACTGTATGTAAACAATACAGTTCTCTCCCCTGTCAGCTCCTGCACGCTGTTTTGCATGGCTCTGCAAAGCACTCACACAGCACACAGTGAAACAGCACACAGTTAACCCTTTGATCACCCCACATATTAACCCCTTCCTGCCCAGTGTCAGTACGGTGTCGGTGCTTTTTATTAGCACTGATCGCTGTATTGGTGTCACTGGGGATGTCAGTGACACCAAGTAATTTCCCCCCAGTGTCAAAATGCCCAGCGCAGTCCCACTATAAGTCGCTGATCGCCGCCATTACTAGTAAATAAATAAGTACAAATCCCATTATCTATACCGCCATTTTATAAATCTTATAACTTTCACGTAAACCAATTAATTTACATGTTTTGGGATTTTTTTTTTTTTATTTTGTTTTTAGCAAAGACTTGTCGCAGAATACATTTTGACCTAAATATATGACAAAATTTGATTTTTTTTTTTTTTTTTTTTTTTTTTTTTACTGGACATGTTTAATAGCAAAAAGTCAAAAATATAAATTTTCCCTTAAAATTGTCAGTCTTTTTTTGTTTATAGCACAAAAAAATGTAAAATGCACAGGCAATCAAATACCACCGAAATAATGCTCCATTTGTAGGGAAAAAAAGGACATAAATTTAATTTGGGTGCAGTATTGCATAACCGCACAATTGTCAGTTAAAGTAACGCAGTACCGTAACGCAAAAAATGGCCTGGTCAGGAAGGGGGGTAAATCCTCTGGAGGACAAGTGGTTAGTAGATTATACAATTTTTTTTTTTCGACTATGGAGCACCTTCCCTGCCGGCCAAACACAAGGATCACTGCTGGCAGCTATAGCTGCTGACGGTGATCGCATAAAAAAAATCCAACAGGCTGGTTGAACTGAAGTCCACTTCAGTACAACCAGCTTGTCCATAGATGGATTGAATCTCAGTCATTCCCTGCTGAACCAGCTGAGATTCGATCCATCTATGACCCTCTTTATAGTGGTGTTTGAAATGCCACCCTTCCCTTCAGTTAAATTAGTGCCATGCTACTTTGCCAAGTGACAATGTACCTGGAACTATGAAGGTACCAGAAGATGGGAGGTCAATTAGCCACAGCTCAAGGAACCTCTAGCAACTATTGATGGAAGCCATATGGTTCCACAGAACCCTGGTTGAGAATGACTAATGTGCTATGTAGTTAAAGAGCCTGCCAGATTGGATACAGATTGATTGCATAGTTTGAGGAGGTCCTCATTACAAAGTTTTGGTAAACCAAAAGATAATTGTGTGAAGATAGTATGGTCAGATGGTGATGTGAATGTGAAGCTTAATATGCAACTATATGGCTTAAGGTAAAAAACCATCTAGATCCCAACACTTGCCTGGCACACCTATAGTATATAGGGCCCCCTAACTGGCCCCTTGGGCATCTGCACAGTCTGCACAATTGGCTGATGTCACACTGACAATTCTTATGGTGGCGACATCTCCCAGGTGCAGCAACTACGTATTTAAATGAGTGTTGCTTTTTTGCTGGCCTGGAATGCTGCAAAACCTCACTTTGTAGCAATGATGGAGCTCCATCTTACTGGTCTGACCAAGAAGGGAGTGATGCCATAGAAGAAGGTCCATTGGCTGTATTTGCCTCATGTTTAGAGCACAGTGACCCTGTCCAGAAAGTGCTTCTTTGCCTCTTTATAACCAATATCAAGCACATCATAGGTCAGCTTGGGTCTTAGAATGAGTTTAGAAGAGCAGCAAAGTGGTTTAGTGGTTAGCCTTGCAGCATGGGGGTCCTTGACCAGGACACTACCTGCAAGGAGTTTGCATGCTCTTCATGCGCTTATGTGGGTGTCCTTCAGGTACTCTGGTCTCTTCTCCTACTCCAAAAGCATTCTGGTAGGTTATTTGGCCCAAGTATGATATTCTAATGAGTGCGCCCAAGATGGCTGCTTCACCATCTGGTCAAACAGCAGATAAAAGCAGGCTTTGAGTCCTTGGGGACTCGTAGCACTTTAAGGGCATTTGACTTTTTTTTTTTTTTTTTCTGTGTCCATACACAAATAGGCATTTACAGGTGTTTAGAGGCAGGAAAAAACCCCAGGGGCAGCACGTTCAAGAGGAACATTTTGCAGCAAAAAAAAGCCTGACGCGCCTAAACGTGTCGAAATGCGCTTAAGCATAGCAACGTTTAGCACTTGAGCATTCGCTCATTTCAAAGGGCAAAATAAATGAATTTTCTTGCCAATGAAATGAGTGAACAGCAAAGCGCTTGATACAGCTTTAGGTGCTTTTTTAACGCTGCTTTCTTCTGTCAGGAGAAAGGTTTTTAGAAGGATTGCAGCATGTGTAAGACCTAAAAGAAATGTAAAAATAATACAGGTGTACCTTGGTTAACGCAATGAAAATCCATTGAAAATAATGCCTCGGTTTAATTGGTTTTCAATGCATTTATGAATTAATTTTTAATCATGTCCCTGTACAGTATTTATGCCTTTAAAGTGCACTTTATAAAGAATTTTGAACAGATAAAATACTTTTTTTGACTTTTTTCTCACCTCAGGAACGGATTAATTGGTTTTCAATGCATTCCTATTGGGAAACCGCGTTTTGGTTTATGAATTTTTCACAATACGAAAGGTCCCGCAGAACGCATTAAATTCGTAATATGCATACCTGGAATTCAGCTTTAAAGTTGATGTAAACCTCAGACATGAAATATAAACAAAGCATATTCCTCTATAGTTTTTTTTTTTCCAGTCCAGAGCACAGTGTCATTTCTGTCTCCTGCCTCTTTCCTCTGCTATCCCCATCAGTCACTTCTGACAAGTTTTCTTGACACCAAGAGAAAAATGGTGACGGGAGGGCACAGACTGTGATTGACAGCTTCAGCTCTGTTCCTGTGTGGAGAGGGCTGTGTACCTTCCCCTCCCAATCAGCTCTCAGAGCTCACCTCGCTGAATAACTTTAGCACCCCACCCCCTGCTTTTCAGAGGTGAGACATCCTGTGTAAATTCTGTACTTTGAGCGAATGTAGATAAAAGATGGCTATAGATCAAGGGGTCTCCAAACTTTACAAAGGGCCAGTTTATTGTCCTTCAAACTTTAAGAGGGCCGGACTATAGCCAGTGGGAGAAGAAAATGTCCCAGCATAAGCTGGAGTAAGCTATGCCCCATCATTGGTATCAATGGGAGGAATAGTGCTCTATTATTGGTGTCAGTGGGAGGAATAGTGTCCCATCATTGGTGTCAATGGAAGAAACCATGTCCCGATATTGGTATCAATGGGAGGAATGGTGCCCCATCTTTGGTGTCAATCAGAGGGATAGTGCCCCATCATTGGTATCAATGGGAGGAATAGTGCCCCTTTATTGGTGTCAGTGGGAGGAATGGTGCTCTGTGATTGGTGTCAGTGGGAGGAATAGTGCTCCATCATTGGTGTCTGGGAGAAATGGTGTCCCATCATTGGTGTCAATGAGAGGAATTGTGCCCATTGTTGTCAGTAGGAGGAAAAGCACCCCATCATTGGCATCAATGGGAGGAATGGTGCCCCATCATTGGCATCAATGGGAGGAATGGTGCCCTATCATTGGTTTCATTAGGAGGAATTGTGTCCCACTGTTGGTGTCAGTGGCAGGAACTGACACTGTTACTAACAGTGGGGGAATAATGCCCCAAGGGCCGAATAAAAGCAAGCAAGGGGCTGTAGTTTGGAGACCACTTTTGTAGATAAACAGAAACTACTTATGTAGGAGGATTTGTTTCATCTCTGTGTGTCACCTGAGGCCAGTCACTTCACTGGGTATATGTAAGGGTTTACAGCAACTTTAAGGGCTGGTGCAAACCAGTGTCTGCATTCTGCTGTGAAGGTTGCAGGGCCCATACATGATGCGTTGAACTTCTTTTCTTTTTTTTTTGTCACAAAGTGTTATTTTTATTCACCACAGCGGGTTGAGATAGTAGTGCATGTCTCACTTTTTGAGCACACACCCCCGCAGTGCACTGATGTGAACTGAATACTTGACTCAAGTCAAACTGCTTTGTCTATGTTGGCATTGCATTTGGCACCCATCTGGAGTGAATGGACCCTTGGGTTTAAAAACCAAGCAGCGATGGCAGCTGCCATAGTTCTCTCTGGACAGGCACAGGCTGTTTGGATTGCATTTCTTGCATATTTTTGAATCATTTGATCCCAGGAGAGATCTAAGAAAATCACTAAATAAATGTAATATAAATACATTGAAGTCTCTTCTGTAGATGTGTTTTAGGATAGGAAGAAATGGGAAGAATGTGATGGGTTTCCACTGCAGAGCAGAGAATCGCATATAAAATCTTGCCATGGAGAGAAAAACTCTGCAGGCATGCAATGTGTTCCATTCTCTATATCATGTCTTCGTCTTCCTGTATGCCTTGTAACACTTTGCATTGTTCTACTGGAACATGGACCCAACAATGGAGGAGGTGGACGGGGTTCAGTTCTGAGATCTAAAATGAAATAAAAATACAACAGTCCAATCATTTTGTGTTTTGGTTTTTTGTTCATCCCAGTGGCAGTAGGTAGACTGTATCTAAACCCAAACACTTTAACCAACTACCTTATGGCACATGTCTCTGTAATGTCAGAAGGTCAAAGTAATGCTAACGATATCCTTGTTCTTAAAGATAAAAAAAAAAACATACACTACTTCTGGGCCCTGTTATCTATTTTTGATGAAATCGCTTCTTACTTTATCTGGCTCCTTGTAATGTCTTTGAACCTCTTCTTTCCCTGCTCATTTCTATTTGTTTGGAGTTGCAAGTTCATAGTCCATCTTGGAAGCAAGCAACAAAAGGGTGGCTACATTCTTACATACAGAGGGATCATGGAGAATGAACATAGCTACCCTCTAACAGGAACTCAATCAGCAGCAAAAAAAAAAAAAGGAAGTGGAAGGAGACTAAGAGCAATAAAAGTTACTTTTTTGGTTGAAATGGTTGTAAAGTGTGTAACGGACCCCAGACACACACGACTGGGTATCTCTGTCAAGAAGCTGCTTCTCGGGCTCTGGAATATGAGACCAGTGAATCTGGCTATTGTTACCCCAAGATCCAGAGGACACCAGATTTGAAGTAAACCAGGAGGTAGACTAGTTTATTTGAACACAGATACAAGATAAATACACTCAGGACAATTCCCCCCTCCCTGCATAGTAACACAGGGCTGGGCAATCTACATTTGGTAACAAGAGACACACAGATATTCAAACTTCACACCAGCAGACAGTCCCGTCAGGAAGGAGGGCTGCTGGAGACCCCCCCCCCCCCCCCAACTAAGCTAATACACACAAACACACACAACCCATAATAGTTTGCTCCCAAACCAGAGAGGCAATAGAACAATGGGATGTAGCCACATCAAGCCCACACAATATTAGGACAGATCACCCTGTACCCCTAACAGGCACAGGGTGACTTACACATAAGAGGGATATGGGGAGCTGAGACGGGTCTTCCCACCTCTCCAAAGTGAACTGGGTTCCAGGAGCCCCCCACCCAAAGTGACTCCTGTCGCATATCTCCCCTTTCGGCAGGAGACTAACACAGGAGGAGACCCCAGACGGGTGGACTCCAAAGTTAGTCTGTACTTCCAGCCCCCCAATGCCAGGACCCACACAGTACCCCAAACAAAATGTCCCAAACATAACATTACTCACCCAGCCAACCTCTGCCTCTCCCATAGAACATACCCGCCGCTGGGGAGCAGTACAAACTGGTCCTTCTCCCTGAAGTCCTCTCAGCTGCTGGAGAGAAGACATGGTGGCTGGACCAACTCCATCATGCAGTTGGGGATCTAGGCCGACTGCCCAGCATCCCTGGGGTATCCAGGTGGTGACTGTAGTCTCATCCACTTGGACTTGATGGACATCCCCCAATGTTCACAAAGTAAGGCTGACTTCCTTCTGTCCCAATGCCAGACCCTTTTCTGGGGTTGTGTTAGTGGAGACTGAAGTCCCATCCACAGACATCAGCTCAAGCTGCAGTTGTGAGGTGCCAACTGCATCCTCTTCCTGTAGCTCCTGAGGTGCTGATTGTTGTGGGCAGAGGTCAACAACGCCATGCCCTAATGCCAGCTCTTCTGCTGGAGGCGCACCAGCTGGTTCCTCCTCAGCAGAAAGGTCAATCAAATCCCCAGTCTCTGGAACTGGTGTATGGGGATAGGGGTTCACCATCTCCTGTCTGTGGAACCCAGAAGATGTTACCAGTGCTCGGCAGAGCTCTGCCCTTTTGTCAGCACTTTAGGTTTGGGGACGGCAATCTCTGGAATTTCCACTGCCAATTCTTGGGCATGCTGCTGAACATGTCTTAGCAGTTGCCTGTATGCCCTTTCCAGATGCTGTTCTTTCCTCAGCAGGTATTCCAGATCTGGTTCAAGCTCTAAGACCCCTGTGAGACCAAACATAACCTCTCTGACTTCTTGCAGGTCCTAAAGGGTAGGTTCTCCTTCATCGCCGAAAACACAAAATGATCTGTAAGGCTCTCCCACAACAATCCAGGGCCACCAAAGTCATATCCCTTCGGAGAGCATTCTGTTGTCACCCCTAAATATTTCTGCTCTGCATACCATTGCAGAGCCCGATATTGGTTGTCCAGCTCTATCTCCTGCTGGACCAGCCTGTCCAACTGCGTCACCCATTGCTCCTGGGGTCGCTCTCCTAGGAATGGCATCCGTAACTTCCAATGGGCCCTGGCCCGTTCTCCTGGGGTTGGATAGCACTTGCCCTTGTACATACCAGCAACCTGGAGGGCTCCACTCCAAAGCACCTCCCAAATCCGCTGCCTGAGCTCCTGGTACTCATTCGTATATACAGTCCTGGAGTATGTTGCAAGAATGATCCGCAGCAGCCCCGGGAACTCTGAGGCCAGGTCCATATCTCCACTGGGGTGACCGACGTCTTCTTTCCTGATTTAGAATCCCGGGGGTGGTTTGGACGTGTTCACAGCCAGGAAGCACAATCCCACTGCTTGCCACCAATGTAACGGACCCCAGACACACACAACAGGGTATCTCCATCAAGAAGCTGCTTCTCATGCTCTGGAACACGAGACCAGTGAATCTGGCTATTGTTACCCCAAGATCCAGATGACACCAGATTTGAAGTAAACCAGGAGGTAGACTAGTTTATTTGAACACAGATACAAGATATATACACTCAGGGGACAAGCCCCCCTCCCTGCAGCATAATGACACAGGGTGGGGCAATCTACATTTAGTAACAAGAGACATACAGGTATTCAAACGTCACACCAGCAGACAGTTCCATCAGGAGGGAGGGCTGCTGGACACACCCCCCCCCCCACTAAGCTAATACACATAAACACATACATCCCATAAAAGTTTTCCCCCAAACCAGACAGACAATAGAAAAATGGGATGCAGCCACATAACAAAGCCCACACAATATTAGGACAGATCACCCTGTACCCCTAACAGGCACAGGGTGACTTACACATAATAGGGATATGGGGAGCGGAGACGGGTCTCCCCACCTCTCCAAAGTGAGCTGGGTTCCATGGGCCCCCACCCAAAGTTACTCCCGTCACATAAAAGTAGATTTTTTTAACTTCACACATTCTCTGCATTAAGGTAAAAAAAAAATAATCTGCATTTAGCCCCCTCCAGCCCCCTAAATACTTACCTGAGCCTGATCTCAATCTAGCACGTCTAGCATGTCTGAAAGGAGCAGTGCTGCTCTCTCTCTCTCTCCCTCCTCACAGGACATAGAAGCAGCAGTGGGAGCCATTGGCAAGCACATCCTGTGAGGAGGGAGTGGGAGGGTGGGGCCGAGCAGCACTGTGTGTGTCAATGGAAGCAAACAGCTCAGCCTGGGAGCGTGCTCCCACAGGTGCCCCCATAGTAAGCGGCTTGCTATGGGGACACTCGGAAAGGGAGGAGGAGCCAAAAGCACTGGCGGGGACAACAGAAGAGCAGGTAAATGTAGCAAGTTTAAAACAAAAAAACAGCCTTAGAATCACTTTAAGTATACCTACCTGATTAGTTCTGTTTTTTTGTTTAGAGTATGTTTGGCCATACATGCATAGATCCATGCAATACAGCGTAGATGGGCGAATCTCTCACTGCGTCTATTGAATATCTAAACGGTGGCTGCATCGGAGGTCTGTGTCGTGTTGATTCCAGCAGTTGGTAGCCTGGTCAATAAGGGCTTCTTTGATTCTCCTGCGGAAATTTTTTTTTTTTTATCTGCTCTTGAAAAACGCTGATCTTCACAAGGGCACACGGAAAACAACTATGCCATGTTCACACTTAAGGCCTCATACGCATGGGCATACCTATCCGCATCGTCTTCAGCTGCCTGGGACGCACAGGTGTTCCATGCAGAGGACCTTGACATGCATCCTGTAGTGCACATACACAGATCAGGATGCAAATAGACTGCATTCCAATCCTGGACCCGCACGGATGTGCTCTCTGGGATATGTGTGGAGGTACACTCATGTGAGTAAGGTCCAAAAGCAGTCTATGGGTGAACTGCGGTGTGGAACTCTTCAACATGTTCGCATTTTTTTCCTCCCACACTGCAGCTTACCTGCAGCTCAGTTTCTATATGCATTTGTATAAACCACAGCTCAGAGGTGCATAGCAATGAATGAAATGTCACACATTGCAATAAGCTGTACAAAAAAAAAAGTGAACAGTGCTCTGTACCCTAAAAGCCCAAGGCACTGCCGGCCAAACCCGACACTTTGTAAAACGCAGCATTTACCATGCAGGTAGTGTAGCCGACCATACGTCAGTAACTTTCTGCAGCAGTTGGAGCTACGTAGCTAGAGAATAACCAGTGTTGGGTTCCCCCTATGTTATCCAACGCAGCTGTTGATGACCACCACACACCATATGTAGCTGCAGAGATAAGTATTGTGGTCAGCTATGGCAGCAGCTTTGTATCCGGCATCAAAGATGCCAGAAAACAAGAAAAGATCAGTAACTATTACAAAGCTGCTAATGGCCTTGAAAGGTATATTGCAGGATCTTGTGTGTTTTCTTTCCAGATCCTTTCCAGAACATGCAAACTCCAGACAGGTGGTGCCGTGGTTGAGATTTGAACCGATGACCCCAGTATTGCCAGGTGGAAGTGCTAACCATTTAGCCAGTGTGCTGCCCAAAATAGACTAGTATGGCCCATTGTGATGGTTTAACATACGTGGTCATTCACGTTATGACGCACTTTACTGTGCGTTGCAATATGACTGCCAATTCATTATGAATGCACTGCCAATGCATTGCAAATACTAAAAACTTCACATGCACCTATTTTTTCACACCAACGCACCACAATAAACCAAAGCGGAAACTATGGCACGCTGTCTAAAAATGAATATAATGATCTATACCTAAAGCAGTAGTAAAGTCCATAAAGATAAAAAAAGTCCACTTGAAAGTTGTTATTATTATAATGTGCTAGTATGCACCACATTATAGCACATTATGGCATACGTAGCTTAAAACAAAACCCTTCAGCAGTACGCTGTCACTGCTGATGGGGCTTCCATCTTCACCTGGTCTTCCTTCCAGGTTTGTGGGATCCGGCTGTATGAATAGTGCACAAGAATCACGGCCGCGGCATGGAGCTCTGAAGGTATGGTATGACGTCCCTTCAGATCGCATGTGCCAGTGATGTCACTGGCTGCATCCCATGTGAATATCTCCTACACAGTGCACGTTTTAGAGATATTTGCTTATTATAAGCTTACCTGTAGGTACATGTTCAAAATTGGACTTCACTACAGCTTTAATAATACCTTATAATGTATAAATGCCATTGTGCACACATAAAAATAACACAACGTGCTGATTTAGATGAGGACTAAGTGTCTGGTGATTATCTGCTCCTGACCTAATTAATCTTGCTGGCTAGCTCAGGAATGTGCACACATAAAGAAACTCACACTGACACGTTTGGTCTGTGAAAACTTCTTCTCTAATTTATTGAAATGAAAAAGTGAGTTTATATATGCAAAATGATGCAAACATCACGTGAGAACAGCATAAGCATTACATTAGTCTTTGATTGGTCACTCTACACGAAAACAATCTTCTCCAGAGTATAGGTGTAATCTTGGCCGATGTCTTATCTATAGAAAGAAAAACATTCCTTTGTCTTCAAGTCCACTCGAAGGGAGGGGTTGGTGAGCAGATATTTCTTGAGCAAGGAGGACTACAAAGACCAGCAGACAACAAATATACACACAACACATATACATTCATACAAAGCATTTAGAAATATAAAAAATATAAAAGTAAATATATACAGGTGAAACTCGAAAAATTAGAATATCGTGCAAAAGTTCATTTATTTCAGTAATGCAACTTAAAAGGTGAAACTAATATATGAGATAGACTCATTACATGCAAAGCAAGATAGTTCAAGCCATGATTTGTCATAATTGTGATGATTATGGCTTACAGCGCATGAAAACCCCAAATCCACAATCTCAGAAAATTGAAATATTGTGAAAAGGTGCAATATTCTAGGCTCAAAGTGTCCCACTCTAATCAGCTAATTAAACCATAACACCTGCAAAGGGTTCCTTAGCCTTTAAATTGTCTCTCAGTCTGGTTCAGTAGGAATCACAATCATGGGAAAGACTGCTGATCTGACAGTTGTGCAAAAAAACATCATTGACACCCTTCATAAGGAGGGAAAGCCTCAAAAGGTAATTGCAAAAGAAGTTGGATGTTCCCAAAATGCTGTATCAAAGCACATTAATAGAAAGTTATGTGGAAGGGAAAAGTGTGGAAGAAAAAGGTGCACAAGCAGCAGGGATGACCGCAGCCTGGAGAGGATTGTCAGGAAAAGGCCATTCAAAAGTGTTGGGGACTTTCACAAGGAGTGGACTGAGGCTGGAGTCAGTGCAACAAGAGCCACCACACACAGAAGAATCCTGGACATGGGCTTCAAATGTCGTATTCCTCTTGTCAAGCCACTCCTGAACAACAAACGTCAGAAGCGTCTTACCTGGGCTAAAGAAAAACAGACCTGGTCTGTCACTCAGTGGTCCAAAGTCCTCCTTTCTGATGAGAGCAACTTTTGTATCTCATTTGGAAACCAAGAACCCAGAGTATGGAGGAAGAATGGAGAGGCACACACTGCAAGATGCTTGAAGTCCAGTGTGAAGTTTCCACAGTCTGTGTTGATTTGGGGAGCCATGTCATCTGCTGGGTTGGTCCACTGTGCTTCATTAAGTCCAGGGTCAATGCAGCCATCTACCAGGAGATTTTGGAGCACTTCATGCTTCCTTCCGCAGACGAGCTTTATGGGGATGCTGACTTCATTTTCCAGCAGGACTTGGCACCTGCCCACACTGCCAAAAGCACCAAAACCTGGTTCAATGACCATGGGATTACTGTGCTTGATTTCCCAGCAAACTTGCCTGACCTGAACCCCATAGAGAATCTATGGGCATTGCCAAGAGAAAGATGAGAGACATGAGACCGAACAATGCAGAAGAGCTGAAGGCCGCTATTGAAGCATCCTGGTCTTCCATAACACCTCAGCAGTGCCACAGGCTGATAGCTTCCATGCCACGCCGCACTGAGGCAGTAATTGCTGCAAAAGGAGCCCAAACCAAGTACTGAGTACATATGCATGCTTATACTTTTCAGAGGTCCGATATTGTTCTATGTACAATCCTTGTTTTATTGATTGCATGTAATATTCTAATTTTCTGAGATTGTGGATTTGGGGTTTTCATGAGCTGTAAGCCATAACCATCACAATTATGGCAAATCACGGCTTGAACTATCTTGCTTTGCATGTAATAAGTCTATCTCATATATTAGTTTCACCCTTTAAGTTGCATTACTGAAATAAATGAACTTTTGCACGATATTCTAATTTTTCGAGTTTCACCTGTATATATATATATATATATATATATATATATAAAAATGTATATATCCAACAAGAAACCAAATAGGCATTTTACCATATCCATCACAGTACCATGTGCTCCTTCACACAAAACTAACCAATGCGTACTCGTGATCCCATCAGAACACTCACCTTTAACCTTGGACCTCTAATAATATATATTAGTAGGTTCAGGCTTGCTTGTAAATCCAATTAGAGGGGAATTACTGGACATTTCCCTCTACTCCCCAAAAAAGTCCAATCCTTTGGTCTCTGTGACTGTACTCTTCGTTGGTTCTCATCTTACCTATCCCACTGCACCTTCAGTTTCACTTACAATTCTATCTCCTCATTTCCTCTTACTTTTTCTGTCAGGGTCCCCCAAGTTTCCATCCTTGGTCCTTCTCTTTCTACACCTCCTCCCTGGGTCAGTTGATAACTTCCCGTGCCTTCCAACACCATTTCTTTGCTGATGACACCCAAAACTAACTTTCTACCCCTCAGCTCATCCTATCAATCTCCTCATGCATCACAAATCTACTAACAGACATATAGCAGTTTGGATGTCACACCACTTCCTCAAACTCAATCTACCCAAAACTCATAATATTTCCACCGCGATGTGACCCTTCCCCTGACTTATCTGTCAAGATCAATGGCACAACTATCAACCTGTCCCCACATGCCAGGGTGCTAGGGGAAACTCTGCACTCTAAACACTCATTTGAGCCCCACATCCAATCAATGTCCAAATCTTGCCACCTCAACCTTCGTAACATCTTCAAAATACGTCCCTGCTTAACCAATGACACCATTAAACTTTTTATTCATGCCATGGTCATCTCTCATCTCGACTACTGCAACCTCCTCCTCACTGGATTACCTTTACATAGGCTATCCCCCCTTCAGTCCATCATGAAGGCTGCTGCCAGACTCATCTACCTTACCATCCGTTCAGTGCCTGCTACTCCTCTCTGTCAATCCCTCCACTGAAGGGATAACAGACAACTCTACATAATCTATGTAAATGAGAATACCACTGTCCTTGACTAGTGCTGCTGCCTGATCTTTCGGGAGAACACTACTGCCAATGACTGGGGCTACCACCTGATAATTGGAGAGAAAGCTACTGCCACTGACTGGTGCTACTTCCTGATCATTAGGGAGAATGCCACTGCTGCTGATATCGCTGAGCCGCCAAAGGAGAACAGAGGGAGACCAGGTGTTGGTGAGAGGCCATCAGCCAAACCCTACTACACTGTAATAAATAGGAGTAATATTGTCTGTTTGGGACACAATGAAGGCACCTATACCGGAGTTTAGAGGAACTGTGAGCGCTCCAATACTGGATTTGGGCCCCAATGTACTGAACAGTAGAGAAGGGTTTGACAAAGACTACTGGGCCATTGTCATAGCATTCCCCCCCTCGACAGCACCTTCCCCAGTATAGAGATTATGGGTCATTCACTGGACAATTTGTTCAATACCAATTGTATCAGTTAATTTACAACTTTTTCACTTACTTGAAGTGTTTATTGCCATTTTCCACTCATTGGTTGTTGAATTTTTGTGTATTATTGGAAAAAATATTTCTCTCTAGCCTTCGAGGGTATGGCACTGTCAGGAAGGTCATTGAAAATTCGGACCCATGGGATCCACGCATCAGCGGCTCCTCTGGGGGAAAGAGCTACTTTAGGATTTTCTTACACTCTCTGTGATAATGATAAACAGAACAAATAGAGAGAGTGAATCTATGTAAGGGGGGGGGGAGCACAGACAGCAATAAATACCTGACAGGTAGTCTCACTCCTCTTCATTCTATCAAAGGCTACAAAAAAAGTTTTGACTTTACTTATACTTTATGATATTTCAATAGTTCTTCATATTAAACATGATACAGTTAATACATCAATAATGAAACATAATACAACACTCTGTTTTTACTTCCAGTACTTCTATAATTTTGTGTTTTTGATACATGTGGGAATGGAATTGAGATGTTTTTCTCTATGCTCACTAGGGAGGAGACCAGAAATCCCACACAGGAAGGCAGGGCACGCAGGAAAAGCTATTGCAACATATGCTGGCTTTGCCAGTTGATGAAACCACAGGACTGAAAGTACTGTACAGATTTATTTCAACATGCACAAATCAGAAGAGATAAAGAGAACCAAATATCCCCTTACATCAGAACTTGGCATACTTGCTATCCAGGTCAGCATTGTTATGCTCACTGCATTAATAGAGAATAGAAGGTGGGAGATGGAGATCCAAAATCAGATCCCCCCCTTGCTAATGGGATTTATTGGTGCTACACCCCTTGATAAGACATTGAAGATACCATCCCTAACTGAAAAAACGAATGGGGTTTTAAAGGCACCATACCACAAAAATACAATTACAAAACTATATATTAAATACAACTTTATTAATAAAATTCAAACCACTGTTGAGGTAATAAACAAAATTTGAGCGCACAGTGCATTATTCTTAAAAAGCTTGTAAGGTTGGTAACAAACACAATAGATATACATTAGTACAAAATGAGGCTTCGGATAGCCTGATAATCAAAATTAGCATAACTAGCATAATTGGTACAAGAGAATGCTTTAATATTGTTCTCCATAACTGGCATAGTTATTTCAAGTAGATTCTTGGCTTTTATTCTCCAACGTGTTTCGCAGGACACAGCCCGCTTCTTCAGTTAGAAAAAGTATAAAAACGTTGCAATTATACAAAATAGACTAAATACATTGAAAATAAACATGCCATATTGAAGTCATAATAATGAATCTAACATGCTCGATTTGACATTTACCCAAAAATGACATCAATGACTTTGCAGGAGGCCAGTGGAAAAGAGCATGAGCAGACAGTCCAGACCACAATAAGAGAAATCTCTCACTTGGGGAGTATCGATGTCCGCCAATTAAACACAGTTTATCAGTCCGCAACATGAGACTGTAAAATCATCAAAGAAATCAAATGTTTAGAGTGTCCCAGGGAATTACAAACTACACCCTAATCCCCACACTAATTATATATAAAGACCCTATAAACAGGGAACTACAATACAAGAAAGACAAAATGTCTACTTTATCCCAAGTGGGACCTCAAATTCACTATTGCAAAGTTTGCTGCAATTAGTTCTACTCTCCTCAACAAAAAAAGAGAAAGGGAAGACATACTAAATATGTACCAGGTCACACATACTAAATGCATACCAGGTCACACAGAGTGCTTTTGTAGTTGATCAGGCGGCTCCCAACAGTCAAAGTCCCTCTGGCAAAAAGGGAAAAGATCCCTCTACAGCAGATTGGCAGCACTATTTCTGCTGTGTCTCCAGAACGATTTGGGAGCATTATTACCGCTATATAGGGATCTTTTCGGCACTGATCAACACTGACTGGCAGCACTCATGGACACTGTTGGGACTGCACTGATTGACACTTCAGGGACTGTACTGATGGACACTGTTGGGACTGCACTGATGGACACTGTTGGGACTGCACTGATGGACACTCCTGGGACTGTACTGATGGACACTTCTGGGACTGCACTGATGGACACTTCTGGGACTGCACTGATGGACACTTCTGGGACTGCACTGATGGACACTTCTGGGACTGTACTGATGGACACTGTTGGGACTGCGCTGATGGACACTGTTGGGACTGCACTGATGGACACTTCTGGGACTGCGCTGATGGACACTGTTGGGACTGCACTGATGGACACTTCTGGGACTGTACTGATGGACACTGTTAGGACTGTACTGATGGACACTGTTGTGACTGCACTGATGGACACTGTTGGGACTGCACTGATGTCCTCTCATGTGTGCAATAACCAGCAACTATATTTACATTGTGATCAGCTGTGTCATTGGACACATTGAACATCCCTGATTCCTCTTGAAGTCAGCTTGGCAAATATCAGATTTAAAAGAGCCCTAGTTCCGCCGTGACATACAAAAGCTAGGGTGATCACAGTTGGGTGGTCACAGTCATACCTCACAGATTTTTGAGATGGGAACGAGGGACACCTATTAGCAAATATATGAAGGCATAAGACACACCCCCTGCCACACCCCCTTAAAGGAGAATTAAACAGGAAAAAATAGATTAGCGAAAGACACAAGTGCTTTTTTATTTTTACAACTACTTTTCCTTTCTACTGGCTTTTGAAGTTTACAAATTCAACCTTATAGAAACTGGATAAAAGTTCTAGCACTGTGAAACACGTTTTGAAAAATAAATAGTGCATTTTATATTCAACTATATAGATCAGACCAAAATGAGGGACAAATGTGGAGGAAAGAGGGGCAGAGGGACTTTGTTCCAAATCAGGGACAGTCCCTTAAAATCAGGGACAGTTGGGAGGCAGGGTCACAGTGTTGTCGGCTTCTGGGGTGTAGAGGAGTGAAAGTGTTGGGGGCTATCTACAGCACATAGGGTAACAGTACTGGGGTATCTAGGGTGTAGCAGCATTTACAGTGTCGGGGGTATCTGGGGTGTAGTGATGTTATAGTGCTGGGGTATTAGGGATGTAGAGGGGTCACAGTGCTGGGGGTTTCTAGAGTGCATAGGGTGACAGTGCTGGGGGTATCTGGGGTAAAGTGGGGATAACAGTGCTGGGGGTAGCTGTCATGTAGAGGGAAAACAATACTGAGGGTATCTAAAGCTCATATAGTAACAGATCTGGTGTGTGTATGTGTGTATGTGTGGGTACTAGTGCTGGGGCTATCTAAGATATAGTAGGGGTACCAGTGCTGGGGATATCTGGAGTGCACCATGGGTAACAGTGCTGAGGGTATCTAGAGTGCATAGGGTAACAGTATCACAAGTGTAATAAAAGCGCCACACCCTTAATACTTTAAAGCAGCAATTCCACCTCAAAGAAACCAAATAAATCTAGAGATTGATCAGCATAGCGCTCTGGTGAGTTACCCAACTTTACTTTGGTAGTGGATTTTGGCACAATTTCTTTGAGAGCACCTGAATTTGAAATGGATTTGTTTGGACATTTGAAGAAATTCAGAATTGGACAATTTTTTATATTCACAAATTTAATTATTTAAATTACTTATGCACTAAAAAATAGTTTTGCACATAATTTTGATATTTTTTGATATTAATTGAGAATAGATATATATATCTTTTGCACTAATGTTTCTACACTAAATTAGGAATAGTTTGTGGTTTTAGTGCATAGGGTAACAGTGTTTGTAGAATCAGCGGTGTATCAGGGGGTAACAGTGCAGGGGGTATCTGGGATATAAAGGAAAAATTAAAGGATAAGTTCACCTTTTATAAAATAAAGAAATAAATGCACATCTTCTTGCAAGTTAAAAAAGGTGCATTTTTAATTTTTTTTACACTGGAGCCTGTAAAGCACTGCACTCCCGATCAGCAGATCACGGGGGCTATGCCAGGCTCCTGCAGACTTTCAGTACACTATCTGCCCATACCTCCTGTATGGTAGTTACAGGATTGCAGAAAAAATCAATTAACTACAAGAGAGCTCACCAGCGCCCTCGCAGTTCATTGAGAACTACAAGCCATCAGCTGTGGTGGCCCACAGTAGTTGTAGTTCATTCATTCACAGCATGGTCACATTGTTTTTAAATTGTGACAACGGGTGCAGAGAGAAGATCCCCATCTGTTGTCATGGAGGGATCTGGGGGAGAGGAGACAGGAACTGGAAAATGTAACCCTAAATAAGGGTGGAAAATGTAATATATTCCAAAAGGTGAAACATTTTTTTAACCACTTCCCGACCGGCCGTTGTATATAAACGGCCGGACAGTGACGCTACAGGGTCGGGTGGCCATTTATAAATGGCCCCACTGCACCCTGCTTGTGCGCGCTCCCTGCGAGCGCGCAGCATCGCGATCCGGTGCCCGCTGTGTCCTCCGGACACAGTGAAACACCGATCGTCGGACGGGACCTCTGTACGAGGTCCCAATCATGTGATCACTGATTGGCCAATCAGTGATCACATGCAAAGTAGTAAGCAAGATGTCACTTCTGACATCATTGCTTACTACGTGTGAAATCTGTGAATGATCACAGAGGTCACATGGTGCAAGGCTATTCACAACAGCCTTGTACCATGTGACAACTGTGACCAATCACAGCTCACTCAGTAGTTCTCAATGGCTGCAAGAATGCAGACAGAGAGAAAGAGAAATGATTGCTTTTACATCCTATATGGGTGTAAAAGCAATCAGTGTAAAAAAAAAAAATAAATCTTCATCACCCCCCAAAAGTAGTACAGTGTCACCATGGTGACACTGTACTGCTAGGGTGACAGTATGTAAAAAAATAAATAAATAAAAATGTAAAAAAAAGTTTAAAAATTATAAATTTTGGTTATAAACTAAATTGGCTTATTTATTATAAATATTTATTAATTTTCTCCAAATACAAATTACAAACACCTATTTCTATAAAAAAAACATCAAATCGAAATATTCTTATTGACATAATTTATCTATATCCCACTTCCCCTCCCCCCCCTTTACCCCCCCCCCCCCCCCCCACTCTGCAATTCTCTTCTCTAAAAACCATTTCTAAAATCCACTTTTATTTTGAGGGGTATAAATCATCATCATATATTTCACTTTTTCTCTATACAGAAGAAGAAGAAGATCGGAGATTCTCAGAATGTCAAATGGAACAAGACAGGGATGCCCTTTATCTCCGCTGTTGTATGTCCTATTGTTGGAGCCACTTCTGTCTATGATAAGAAAGAACATAAATATAAAGGGAATAAAGATAGGAGATAGAGAACATAAGGTAGCGGCCTACGCGGATGATTTGATGTTCTATGTTGGAAATCCTCGGATATCACTTCCAAATTTAATGAAAATTTTGAAGGAATATGGGGAATTATCAAATTTGAAAATTAATCCAACAAAAACTGAAATTTTAAATATCAATCTTAAAAATAGTGAAAAAGAAATAATACAAAAAGAATTCCCCTTTGTTTGGAGAGAGAAAGAATTAAAGTATCTCGGAATAAAACTGTCTGCTTCAATTAAAAATATGTATATAACTAACTATATTTCACTTTTAAATGAGATTAAGGAAGAGTTGAAGAGGTTGGGGAGTGGAAATCCGTCTTGGATCGGTCGTATAAATCTGATTAAAATGATAATTGTGCCCAAAGTTTTATATAAATTCCAAATGATTCCAATTAAACTCCCAGAGGTCTTTTTTAAAACACTTAGAAAAATGCTGTTGGGGTTTATATGGAGGAATAAAAAACCAAGAATACATTTTGATACGCTGACTAGAATTAAAGAGAGAGGTGGTTTAGGATTCCCAGATTTTAAGAGATATTATAAAGCGGTGATAATTGCGAGAATTTTTGACTGGACTCATAACCCAGGGAAAAGTTGGGTCAGAATTGAAAATACACTGAGTGGGACAAATTTAAGTAGGATTATATGGTTACCTGCACAATATAGAGGACTAGATGCTAACACAAGTGTGTACACTTTTGTTGTTTTAAAAGTTTGGGAAATGTTACATAGACAAAACGGATGGGTTTTTAATTCACAGTTAATGCCACTAAGGAATTCAGAATATTTTGCTCCTGGGAAGGAAGATATCACAGGGAAATGGATCATAAAAAAGGATGCCCAATTGAGAGATATAATGGTGGGTGAGGAAATAGGAACATATAGGGAGTTGGAGAAGAAAAAGGGAGATGTTTTCAGCAGAATGGACAAGTTACGATATCATCAATTGAAATATTTCTTTGGGAGTCTTCCAAAACCTGTGAGAACCAGAAAGGAGTGGAATGCATTTGAAAAATTATTAGAAACACGAGGAGATGGGAGACACGCAGTTGCAAAAATTTATATAATATTAACGGAATTAGAAACAGGCACAAAATTAATACATATAGAGAAGTGGGAAAAAGACATGGGAAGAGATATAGATGAGGAGCAGCAGAGGAAAATGCTTAGATTAATTCACGAAAACACTAGCATGCGGGAAGTGGAGTTGAACTATAAGTGTTTAGTAAGATGGCACATCACACCAAATGTGGAGCACAAATTGAACAGGGAGATTTCACCACTGTGTTGGAGAGGATGTGGTGAAGTGGGTACATTATATCACATATGGTGGGAGTGTTTAAAAATACAGGGGTTTTGGAGGAAAATTGTATACTTAGTAAGAAAAATTACTGAGATTGACATTAGATTGGATCCAGAGCTATGTTTTCTCCATCAAAACAATATATAGTAACCTAGATTACCCTCTAATCAATAATTAGTGAATAAACATAAAGTCCAAAGCCCCAAAAGATCTATAAAAATATAAAAATAATAAACAAAAAACCAAAATCATCCCAAAAGCAAAAAACAAAAGGTCCAAAATAAAGTCCCAAATGATGATTGTAAAAAAATCTTTATCTGTGATATCTTAATTCTTCATATCCCGAAATCCTTGTGATATACTTCAAACCAAATCTTCATATACCTCAAAGAAAAAAACTCAACATGTGTGATATCTTCAAAGAAAAGGGGGTATATAAAAACCGTGCCACACGTGTTTCATGCACATAAAAAATATATTAACGTGCCACCACAACCGTGAAAGAGGAAGTCCCTCAGCCTTAGGAGTCTATCCACCGCATACCACTAGCGGAAGTGTATAGTTACCCTCAGAATGGTATCAAGGGTCTAAGTACTTCTTTCCAACCTTTGAATAATCCTTCAGCCTTTCAGCCGCTTCCCACAGACCTCATAAACAGACCAGGGATCAATATGTGTCATAAAAATTATAGCACTTTATTGTAGTAACTTACATTCAAATAAGGTAACATCAGCTTCCACATCACAAACGATATGTTCACAATCCTGCCTCTCCTCATAAGTGTATAGATTCCACACTCTCTCACTCCCAAGAGGGAACCGATTGCCTGTGGTAAGACCCCAGTACCTCAAGGTCCCATGAGGATTCCAGGACGCCACAGCCACATGTACCAGAATCAGAAATGGCCGCCGCACTTCCGGAAGAGCGTCACTACGTCACCACGTCACGTGCCCCGGACGCGTTTCGTCACACCGGACTTTGTCAACAGGGATACGGACGTGTCTCCTCATTCCCCTTAAGTACCAACTAGGGCGGGGAAATAATCACCGCGGCCATCTTACATCCTGGAACATTGGGCATCCTCACTCTCCTATATGAGGCATATCAGGGACGGTGAGATGGAACACAGACAAGCCATTAGTCAGAACGGCAAAACTGTCACCAACACACCCCCCCAATATATAAACCGCATTTTCACTAAAACAACATAATCCTTCATAGAGCTAATGTCAACCATAAGGGTTCAATAATAGACCCATATACAGACAAGTATTATAAAATATATAAATTTTAAAATTCAACTCTATTCCCTCCCAATCATCATGTAAACAAAGAATCCTCTTTTAGAAAGTATTCCACCCCCTAACAATATATAAAAAACCCTAAATAATACAACAATAATCGTAAATACTCAAAAATGATCATAACCTAATCTAAATACAATGGAACACTAAAAATTAATAAAAAATTAATAAAAAAAAAAATATATTAATAATAATATATTTATATTCCTGGTTATAGCGAGCATTCAATTACTGGTCAGAAATAAAACAATTTAGGTCTAATTCAATATTTAGACCCTTGGGTTTTAAAGTATTAAGCCTATAAATCCAAAAAGTTTCATTTTTGGATATCTCCTGCACCCTATTGCACCCCCTCCAATGGGATTCCAGGACATCGATACCACAAAACTTTAGAAGGCTCGGATCCGAACCATAAAACTCACGAAAATGTTTGGATACGCTGTGTTCTTTTTTCCCTTTTTTTACATTTTCAACATGTTCCTTCAATCTAGTTTTTAGATCTCTTTTAGTTCTCCCAACATATTGAATTTGACAGGGACATTCTAATAGATAAGTCACATATTTCGTATTGCAAGTAATAAATTTATTAATTGCAAAAGATTCTCCCGTCACACAAGATGTAAATGTTGTAATTTTCCTCTCTTTTATACCTGTGATTTTACAAATTTTACACTTTTTACAAGGAAAAAAACCTTGGAGTCCGAACATCTTCGGCTTCTTAGGGGGAGAGATCACCCCTTTTACCAATAAGTTTCGCAAGTTCTCACTTTTCCTATAGATAAACCGAGGTTTTCCAGGTAAAATCTTTCCCAACATGGGATCTTTATGTAATAAAGGCCAATGTTTCCTAATGATATTTTCTACCCCTTTGTACTGACAGCTAAATTTTGAGATGAAGGCACAGTCCACTACATTGTTTTCCTTACCATCACGACATCTTTTACTTATAGTGTTCTTTATCTTCCTATCCCCTATATAACTCTGACTCACTTTATATCTAATTTTCTCCAATTGTGTAGGATCATATCCTTTAGACACAAACCGATTTTTAATCAACTCTGATTGTATAATGTAATCCTCCAGCCTCGAACAATTCCTCATAACACGTATGAATTGGCCTTTTGGGATTCCTTGAATCCATGAAGGATGGTGGCAACTGTTGGTGGGGATGAACCCATTCCTGTCTGTATCTTTGAAGAAAGTTTTAAAACACAGTTTGTTTTCAGATTTAAACATATGTAGATCTAGGAAATTCACCGATTCCCTACTCTTAGCAATAGAAAACCCTAGTTCATATTTATTAGTATGAATATGATCTATAAAGATGTTAAATTCTACATCAGTGCCTTCCCATACTACCAAAATATCGTCAATGTACCGCCTCCACACCTTCAGGCCTGCCCACTTTTTTCCAAAGATTTCCGCATCCTCCCATTTGGCCAAAAAAATATTGGCCAAACTGGGGGCGAACTTCGCCCCCATTGCTACACCCTTCTGCTGAATTAAAAATTCCCCTTTATACCAAAAATAGTTGTTCCTCATGCTATAATCTAATAGCTGAATAATAAGTTTCCTTTGTTTTCTATGGAGTTCAGAAAAATTCTGCAAACCCCATTTGATGGCTTCCAAGCCATCTACATGTTTTATATTGGTATAAAGGGAATTAACATCAATGGTGGCCAGCAAATTTATGTTTATTCACTAATTATTGATTAGAGGGTAATCTAGGTTACTATATATTGTTTTTATGTTATTTGTACTTCAGGGGAAAGATTGTGTTAGTAACCTGGTGGGAATTTCGTTTGTAAAAGGATAGTGCTATATGCTGAATATATGTTTTCTCCATGTCACAGAGCTTTCAGTGAGATCATATAAGGATTCAGGATTAGGATATTTCTTGAGTGCAGCTAAGAGCCTTATACCCAGGTTCTGGAAAAAAAGGGAGGTGCCGACAGAGGAAGATTGGATGATCAGAATGAATCAGATTTGTGTGACGGAAAGATTATATTATATGCATATGGATATGATGGAGAAGTATAATATAAAGTGGAAAAAATGGGAGGAATATAGGGCTTATTTTTTTTTTTTTTACTAAAAAGATAACGGAATAAATTTTGGCCAAGATTTATGCTGAAATATTATTTATTTGCAAAATGTTATAAGAAAAACACTTTTTTTCAAAATTTTTGGACATTTTCATTTACATAGCAAAAAAAATAAAAATCCCAGTGGTGAATAAATACCACCTAAATAAAATGTTATCTGTCTAAAAAAAATGGTAAAAAATTCATATGGGTACAGTGTTGCATGACCGCGCAATTGTCATTCAAAGTGTGATAGCGCTGAAAGTTGAAAATTGCCCTGGTCAGGAAGGGGGTAAAAGTGTCCGGACTGGAAGTGGTTAAAAAGTGCAAATAATTAAAGTTACACCAAGGGCATAAAATCCATCACCAACAAATGTTTCAGCTTCCCCCCCCTCCGCACACACCCACGTACATACAAATGTAAATGCATGAGATGGGGGCACCTATGTGCAAAAATGTCGATTGCGGTACACGTTACATATTGTTGGGCATGCCAAAAGGACAGCAATTATTCTAGACTTTTTATTTACTGTTAATTCTAAACTGGTGACCTGTAGAGGCTTTTAAAACAATGCTATGTAAAATACGTTTGATGCCGTTTCATGGATGCACACAATTTTAAGTGTGGCCGGGTGCCAACTCTATCATTATGCCTTTCAGGGACATTTATAGATGAGACTATGGTTAATCATTTTCCCCCTAGTGCCCAGTACTGGGACTACTACTTCACTTCCTGTTAGCAGAAAGAATTCAGTTTTTCTGAGAGCAGATGATCTTGGGACTTGTAGTCCTAAAGCCAATGCATACTGTATTTCTGAGTGCTGAAATACAACTACTAGAGTGCTGGTGAAACAGAGGGTTGCTGGGAGAGCAGATATATTCTACAGTAAGGGACTGTCTCTCTCTCTTGGTACAGGATTAACAGATGAACACGGGGGACTGCCGTTCTCCTCCAGAGGCAGATTGCTGGGTACTACTGCATTGGGACTGTCACTATCCAGTCTTCACATAGACATTGCTGCTTGCTGTGCTGACATCAGGCGGCAACTCTGCACATCCCTGCAACAACCAAGAGCCTAGACAAGAACTCTCGTTCCTAGGAGACTGTGCTATCCATGGAATTGGTGCCCAACCTCTTTCTGTCATCACAGAGTAGGGTTGCCACCTCGTCCCTTTAAACCCAAACACAAATTAATTACATGGGTTCTGAGGAAGTGAAATCTCCCCACTGGGATATGGAATGCAGTATAGACTTACAGAGGTCATACTGCCCTCATCACCCTATCCGGAATTTAAAAAAATTGCCTTCACTTCTACTTTAGATTGTAAAAAAAAAAAATAATATATATAAAAAATAATATATATAACATATTAAAAAAAAATAATAAAAAAAAAAAAATATATATATATATATATATATATATTATATAAAAGTTTCAGGGCATTTATACTGTGTGTGTGTATATATATATATATATATATATATAGTATATATACAGTATGAATGCTTTGAAACTTTTTCGTTTCAGACTTTTTTCGTTTTTGCAACTTTGTTATGATTCTTCCTTTGTTGGGAAGGAGCCATTTTGTCGGAGCCCTAAAACTCCCTATGGGAATGGTCTCAGGGAAGGTGGCGACAGGCCCTGCAGCAGGGACTATTCTAAACAGAGAGGTGGGGCTTGGCCACCCCCTTCTGCCCATCCTCTGCAGTCACAGCGAATGAGGCCCCTCTGTTCTCGGTGGCTCCTCCCTCCTGTCAGGAGTGGTTATGCGAGCAGGCCGGAAGAGCGCCTTGTGTTAGTGAATCCTGGTGTCCGCTCCTTTCTGGTGATCCCCGGTGGAGGAGGAGTTGTGTCTCTCCAACCGCTCCGGTCATGGTGTGGTGCCGGGCGTTGATGTGCACGTGGTGCTCGGCGCGTGTTCTGAGTTTGGGGCCACGGGCTGCCGCTGTCCGGTTCCTCGCCCCGAGGCACGTGTCCACTCGACTCTCCCATGGAGCCGGCAAACCGGGGGGGTTCCGCCCGCAGAGGGTGGCTGTAGTGACAAAGACCACCCGCTACGAGTTCGAGCAGCAGAGGTACCGGAACGCCGGCCTGTCCGAGGAGGAGCTGAAGGAGCTGGTGAGTCTGGGCTACAGTCCGGGGTTTATTGGCTGCAGAATCCAGGGACTCCTCCATAGAGAGACTGCCACCTCGTGTCCAGGGACCCCCTCCTTAGAGAGACCGCCGCCTCGTGTCCGGGGCCCCCCTCCTTAGAGAGACCGCCGCCTCGTGTCCGGGGCCCCCCTCCTTAGAGAGACCGCCGCCTCGTGTCCAGGGACCCCCTCCTTAGAGAGACCGCCGCCTCGTGTCCGGGGCCCCCCTCCTTAGAGAGACCGCCGCCTCGTGTCCGGGGACCCCCTCCTTAGAGAGACCGCCGCCTCGTGTCCGGGGACCCCCTCCTTAGAGAGACCGCCGCCTCGTGTCCGGGGACCCCCTCCTTAGAGAGACCGCCGCCTCGTGTCCGGGGCCCCCCTCCTTAGAGAGACCGCCGCCTCGTGTCCGGGGCCCCCCTCCTTAGAGAGACCGCCGCCTCGTGTCCGGGGCCCCCCTCCTTAGAGAGACCGCCGCCTCGTGTCCGGGGCCCCCCTCCTTAGAGAGACCGCCGCCTCGTGTCCGGGGGCCCCCCTTCGCAGTGGAGAGACCGCCGCCTCGTGTCCGGGGGCCCCCCTTCGCAGTGGAGAGACCGCCGCCTCGTGTCCGGGGGGACCCCCTCCGCAGTGGAGAGACCGCCGCCTCGTGTCCGGGGGGACCCCCTCCGCAGTGGAGAGACCGCCGCCTCGTGTCCGGGGGGACCCCCTCCGCAGTGGAGAGACCGCCGCCTCGTGTCCGGGGGGACCCCCTCCGCAGTGGAGAGACCGCCGCCTCGTGTCCGGGGCGACCCCCTCCGCAGTAGGGAGACCCCCTCCGCAGTAGAGAGACCGCCGCCTCGTGCCCGGGGGGACCCCCTCCGCAGTAGAGAGACCGCCGCCTCGTGCCCGGGGGGACCCCCTCCGCAGTAGAGAGACCGCCACCTCATGTCCGGCAGCAGATACTGAATGGTTGGCAGGGAGCTGTCAGAAGTGACGTGCAGCACAATGACTAAGCAGACAGATCTGTTTCTATTTCAGTGTAATATATAGAGCAGTGGTTCTTAACCTGGGTTCGATCGAACCCCAGGGGTTCGGCGGAGGTGAAGACCCACACCCGACTCATATGATTCGTGATGACATGCCCCGCTTGTCCATCATTGGCTGCAGGTGGTCACGCAACATCGCTTAGCCCAGTGGTCGGCAAGCCGCGGCTCGCAAGCCACATGCGGCTCTTTACGCGCTTTAATGCGGCTCTTGTGTGCCGGGCGCCCGCTCCCCTCCCTCCTCTCGGGCGGCAGGGACTCTGCAGCGTGATCCAAAAAAAAAAAACAGCCAGGGCAGCGCGTTCAAATAAAATGATTGGCCAGTCTCGCTGCCACTCACATCCTGATAGCCAGTGATTGGCTATCAGGATGTGTGTAGGCGGGGCAGCGTGACGAACGTGAGAGGAGCTAGGCTCCTCTCACAGTCCGCCCTGTGGGGGATGAATTAGTATAGGGGGGATGAATTACTATGGGGGGTGAATTACTATAAAACAGTGGTTCTTAACCTGGGTTCGATCGAACCCCAGGGGTTCAGTGAGTCAGTCTCGCGGGTTCGGCGGAGGTGAAGACCCACACCCGACTCATATGATTCGTGCAGTAAATATTCATTATTATGTTTTTGTGTGAAAATCATGTTTTAATGGTTTTGTTCTTAACGGTTTTGTTCATTTTGTGCACCTATGTATAAATATATACCTATGTTTTGAATTTTAAAAATCATATTTTATTTTTTCAATTAAGAAGGGTTCGGTGAATGCGCATATGAAACTGGTGGGTTTCAGTACCTCCAACAAGGTTAAGAACCACTGATATAGAGGGACTGTTAGCTGTCTTCCATGGATCCTCCATATATAACCTGTACATGTAGACTGCTACCTCCAGTCTAGGGGACCCTCCGTACACAATGACGGAATATATTGGGACCAACAAAAGGTACCTGGAGCATCCAGTTGGGCTATTTGCTTTATCGGCCTTTATGGCCTTTGGTTGCTGTTCCACTTTTTGTCCCATTTTATTTGTAAATCTGCCCACATAGAGAGAGACTGGCACCTCTACTTGAGGAGTCTTCTAGGATAGACTGGAGGGGAGTAGGTCCTGAAAACCATTGGTCACATGATATGGAATCTATACTACGGTGTAAAATCCATGGGCTGGAAGCTCAGGAGGGGTTCTTCTATGCCAGGAGCTTGTTGTTAGGTGATCTATCTGGAGATCCCCTGGATGTCCTTTCTGGGATCACTGACTCCAGTTGTGGGGTCATTGGGTGTAATCTAGTGGGCAAGCTATTACAATTAAACTGGGGTCCACATTTGTAGACCACGTAATGCTGTCTTTGGGCCACTGTATTTATTCTAGAAGTTTCCTGCTACTTACAGTCTGAGGAACCCTGGATGGAGGAGCTCCGAGCCTTTATCAGCAGAGACATTCTTGCACCCTGCAGTCTCCAGATGCATTCTGAGAGCTGTTGTCTTTGTTGCGGAAGAGATTAGATCAGACCATCTGTATAGTCCTCAACAAAGTCCTCCTAATAACATCGGCCTTGTGTAACACTGAAAGAATAGTCATTGTTGCTCTTGACCATCGGACTCTTCATCCATTATCATACTGGACAGTACATGAAGTTTGGTTGCTCTGGGTGAATCGCTGGTCGTTTAGAGAGACTGTCGGTTGAATCTCTCTATAAACGTTGTCTGTTCTGGCATTGTTATATATATATATATATATATATATATATATATATATATAAAGCATTTTGCTACTAGATTATAGTCTTACTATCAATATGTCCTTTAAAAGAGAAGTATATAATTTTTTTTTTTTTTTTTGTCCCCCAAATTCAGGGTGGATTTGATTTAAATCACTAGTCAGTAAGGCTTGATTTAAATCCTAGATTTCTACATAAAGACTAATTCTTGCTGGTATAACTTTAATATGCAAGTAGATGAAGATTTTTAGAATAACAACTTTTCATATTAGTTTTTTTATCCCCAGTTTAATAGGTTAATCATTCATATTTGGACAACTTTTCTGTTGTACTTAGGAAGGAGAAAAATAATCATTACCTTAATAATACCAATTTAAATAGATTTATTCAACTGAAACAATAACATTCCAGCATATGTGATTTGCTTAAACAAACATCCATCTTTAACTAATTTGGCTAAACAAAATATATATATTTTAAGAAACTTAGACTGTCAGCCCCTTCCTCCTCACACTTAGTTTCACTTTCTTCTTGTGCAGATCTATTCCACTCCAATCAGAAAAATATTGTTTCTATTCACTGAACTTCTTGAAACTTAGCACTGAAGGGGTTGATTCTGTATTCATAGGTTTGTAGAAGTTAGGATGAAGGTCTTTTTCTTAACTCTGTTCATGTTATAACATTTTTGCTGTGAAGAAGAGGCATGTGATCTCCGCTGAGTCAAATTCAGTTTTGAGAATTGCAAAAGTAAACCAAGTATCTGTGATATTATCTTGTAGGCAGAGAAACTGCCCAATAATCTTAGAAAAACCTCTGGAAGAGCATGACATTGTGAATGGATTCATGGAATTTATTTACCCAAAAAATTAAACATATACAGCCTTATTCTACATAATTAAAAAACTAATCTTTATTTCATGATGTAATAACCTTTGGATGGTAATATATTTTCCTCAAAAAGCATTTTATTTAAAAAAATCTGATTTAAATAAAAAAAATCAGATTTAAATAAAACCGATTTTTTTTTTTTTTTTTTTTTTTTTTTTTTTTTTAAAAATCATTGATTTTTATCCACCCTGCCCAAATTATACTTGTGTAGTTGTATGCAGCATCAGTCCAATGCTGCATCTGCCCCTCTCTGGTTTTAAGTGTGAGAACTTGGCGATCTGATGACTGCTGAGTTCTCCCAGCCGCTCTAAACAGAGAGCAGTGACTGACAGACTCTGCTCCCGCCACCCCATGCTCACTGGAGAGCTGGGCTGTGGAAGGCTCTCAGTGGATTGCAGGTGCAGTTCCAGACTCTGGGGTAGATCCCGACTTTGAAGTCGGGATCTTTCCCCAGCCTGGAGCAGCTGCAGGCTTCTGCCTGCTGTCAGCTGAAAACATGTCAGAGGAGTGCAGAACAAACTGTACTCCTGTGATCCACAGGAGTACAGCCAAAAGAACGTTGACTACACTTCTCCTTTTAATGGATAAATTCACCTTTGGGAACATGTTCCCACTCCTGCAACTCTCCCCCCAACCTGCTCTCCCTGTGACAGCAGGCAGGGACCTTCTTGCACCGGCTGTCACAATTTGAAGAGCGCTTTGCCACATCGGCCTCAGCCCACATGGATGCATCATTTATTCAGTTTCATGTGAAGTCTATTGATTCTTCCTGCTCTGATAACTGCCTACCCATACATGGTAAAGGCAGACCACTATCCCGAGAGTCTGAGGAGCCTGAGATTCCATCCACAATCTGCTGATCACTGGTGCAATGCTCTGCAGGCTCCTTAGAAAAAAATAATAAATGCACATTTTTTTTTTAACCTGCAAATTTTTTAATTTTTTTTTTTTCCTCTTGAAAAGGTGATCTTATCTTTGAACAGCCAAACAACCATCAGAGCATTGCTACTTTCAGGTGATCGTTTCTCGTGCTTCTATAGAGGACACAGCCTGTAGCAACAATCATGTTTTGCTTTTTCCTTTTTAGCATCTCTTGTATTGGTTTTACTTCAGGGTATCCCAGAGGCATGTAGAACATGGCAGCTGTCATTTTTTTAGAAACTGAAGTTTAGGTGTAGCAATTTTTTTGTAGTTACATTGGTCCAGCTTGGATCAAAGTATGTAATACCTGTGAGATCTCTGTGGAAGCTGGGAGTCATCGTAGTAGCCACTGCTGCTACAGTTATTGCCGATAGCTTCCAGGTTCAATACCAAGCACCTGTATTATGAACACAGGAGGTTGCTTGCTCAGTATGGGCAACGCTCAGGGAATATTTTGCATTTTCTCAATGAATGCAAAGTGTTTTTTTGACTGGACAAGGTGGAGAGACAAGGCAGTGATGTCATGATCCAATCAGAGCACACTTTGTAGGCTCTGTCCTCGGGCCCCTTCTCTTCTCCATCTACGCCAACTCATACACTCTCACGGCTTCAACTACCACCTCTATGCCGACGACACACAAATCTATCTCTCAACCCCCCACCTCACCCCCTCGGTCTCCACCCGAATCACACACCTACTGAGCGACATATCAGACTGGATGTCGCTCCACTTCCTTAAACTGAACCTCTCCAAAACCGAGTTTCTTGTCTTCCCCCCAGCCCGGACACCACCCCCCATTGACTTCTCCATCACATCCAACAACGCCACCATCAGGCCCGCCACGCAAGCTAGAGTACTGGGTGTCATTCTGGACTCCAACCTATCCTTCCAGCCCCAAGTCCAATCTTTAACAAACTCGTGCAGACTCCACCTCCGCAACATCGCCAAAATACGCACGTTCCTAACCCCAGAAACCACTAAACAGCTCATCCACTCCCTCATCATATCACGACTCGACTACTGCAACTCCCTCCTCACTGGCCTGCCTTGCTGCTGGCTATCCCCGCTTCAGTCGATCCTGAATACGGCTGCCAGACTCATTCACCTTTCCAACCGCTCCATCTCCAACCACCCCCCTCTGCCAATCCCTCCACTGGCTTCCGATTGCGCAACGGATCAAATTCAAAATCCTAACACTGACGTACAAAGCTGTCCACCACACTGCCCCGAACTACATCACTGACCTAATATCCAAGTACCGCCCAGCACGCACACTCCGCTCCTCACAAGACCTCCTTCTCTCTAGTTCCCTGGTCTCCTCCTCCCATGCCCGCCTCCAGGACTTCTCCAGGGTGTCACCCATCCTCTGGAACTCCCTGCCCCAACCCATCAGACTGTCACCTACTCTCCTCTCCTTTAGGCGCACCCTGAAAACCCATCTCTTCAGGGAAGCCTACCCCACCCCCTGCTAACCTGCCGACCTCCTCCACTCTCCCTACCACTTCATCCCCCACAGCTATCTCCTCCTGTGCCACCATCCCCTCCCTCCTAGATTGTAAGCTCGAAAGAGCAGGGCCCTCGATCCCCTCATGTTTTGCATTGTATTGGTATTGTTCTGTCACATGTTCTGTCCCCCTTTGTAATGTACAGCGCTGAGCAAACTATTGGCGCTTTATAAATACTGTATAATAATAATAATTGAGAAAATGCAGATCGTTCTCTGAATGGCACCTATGTGAAGCAGGTGACCTCCTGTGTTCAGTAAGCACAATTACCACTCAGCAGGTCACCCAGAAGATAGTGGAGATCACTGTAGTAGTGGTGCCTACTAAACTGATTTCCAGCTTCCATGGCGATCCAACAGGTTTGGCGCATACATATCTACATTGGCCCAAGCTAGGCCTATGGAAAAATTGCCATACCTAAATTCCTGCGTCCCATCAACCGCTGGTGTCGGGCATCCAAGCAACCAAGGGCATCGGGGGCGTCCTAGCCACCAGGCACATCCTAGCAAGCAGGGGCATCCTAGCAAGCAAGGGCACCATGCAGCAGGGGTGTCCCAGCACCCAGGGGGTGCCATGTGGTAGGGGCGAGGAGGAATTGAACCAGCAGGACTTCATTTTTTGAATGACGCTCTGCTTTAAAAATTGTTCTCGAAGATTGTCGCATTACCAAGTGTGTACTTTCAGCGGCTTGTGCTGAGTGTAGAGCACAGTCTGTATTGTGTGTATGTCTGATGGAATGTTGAAGCATCCATAAAAGGCCATTACTGTGCATAGTTCATAGATAAAGCTCATTAAATACTTATCTGACTTTCTTCATTCCCAGTGTAAACCAGTATTTATAGATGGAATGTACATCTGCACTAAATTATAATTAGAAGTCGAGTTAATTGACCATATAACAGCCTGCAGACAGAATATATATTTATAAAGGCCACAGAACACAGGGATGTTGCGTAATTTTCTTTCACGAGAATTTGCATTTCTAGAAAATGGCCTTTAAGATGGCCACACAGCTGGGGGAGAGTGTGGGGGCTGCACAAGAGAAACAGTGAGGTTGAAGGCAGGAGGGAATCTACACTGCTGGCAATTGTAGTCTGAAAGTCAGCAGCTGTCAGAATACCTGAACAGTGGTTGCATTTGTTTGGATGCAGCTTCTGTTTAGTCAACAATTTTCCACCTAACTCCATTGATTTTTAGATCGAAGGATATCAGGCGGGAGGGTAACATCAGAGCCATCCATGGCTTGAATCTTGGCTGGTTCATCAAGAACTGGATGAAATTTGCTCTGTGTATGGCCACCTTAAGAATGAGAGTTGGAAGAAATAGACAGAAGGATGGAAAAGAAAGAAGTACGAGCATATCTCTCCCTCCTGCAAGCATGGCAGCCATTGTTTTGGTTGTGGCCTTGCAAGGCAGAGAGCAAGATCAGAAGGCCAAGTAGGTATGTGTAGTCAAACCTTTAAAAATTTCCAGAAGAATGGCAGTATTCATTTCATTAGCATATTGCCTGTTATGTATGAAATTCTTAAATTGAAAATGTGACAAACGGGTTATATTCAGGGCAAACTGTGCTGCTATTTTGGACTACAAAGGTATGGTAAATAATATATTTTATGAGTAAGGGTGTCAGGGATCCGGGTATGACCAGAGATGTGTGGACTGACACAGGGAAACAGCAGGCTTCTGGAACACAGGCATAGTCAGGCTGGAGAGGTGGAATGGTCAGGCAGGCCGTAAGGTACCGTCAGGCACCGCCCGGCGGGATCTCTAATGACCCACAGAACAGGATTCCCCAGGGCGTGGAGTCTAAGCCCCAGTCTGCCTTTTCACCAGAGCCCCTGATGGTGGGGATGGACTTGGCGCAAGACTGAGACCAGGTCGCGGCCCCTGAGTGCACCCAACTGTGGTAGAGGGGTCCGCTGAGGGTATGTACCGGGGGAAAACCTGATGTGAAGGGGCTGGCAGGTTCGGACAGTAGTGACTGGATCCGTGCGGGATGGATGGATGACAGTATGGAGTGTAGCGTAGTCACACAAGCCGGGTCGGTAACGGTGGAGGCAGATCAGTACAAAGCAGCAGGCAAAGAGTAAACGGGTCACGAGCCAAGGTACAGCAACAGGAGGTCAAACAGCATAGGAGTAGGCAGAAGAATAGTCAGGGACGAGCCAGGAGTCAGAGCAGGAGAAGTCAGCAGAGGTCAGGATCAGGCAGGGTCGGTAACAAATCAGATAGGCAGAGGAACAGGAACACAGGATACAAGGTACAGAGGCTCATGGGAAACAATACCAAGGCACTGATCACAGCCCTGGTCCTGCTTAAATACACCTCCTGCAATCAGCCTCAGGTGATGGCCTGATTGCAGGAGTGAGATTCTGGCTGCTGAGAGCACCCGCTGGCCAGCCTTGGTACTGCAGCCCACAAGGCAGGTGAGTCCCACCACCATTGGCGAGTCCATTCCTGACAAAGGGTCTATAGGCACAAGAGGAAGAGAGTGAAAATAGCTCCAAAATGAGCAATAAAATCTGATAAGGGTTTGAACACATTGTATCCAAAACTTAAAAAAATTGTATTCCATTCCTTCTTTCTTTTCTCTTTTTTTCATAAATTTTTTGGTCCACAAGTGATCCACACCATACATTTTGCACAGCCCAGGAAACTCCACTCCCCACCAATTTTCAACTGTTAAATAAATAGGGGGGAAAAATGTTTTGCCCTCAGATACCCAATTCAATAAATGGACATACATCTGCAGAAAAAAAGTCTGGATGGCAAGGGACATTCACTTCAAATCAAAGTGGAAACTTGCTCAAGTGTCAAATGTATACAGTGGGGAAAATAATTATTTGATCCCCTGCAGATTTTGTAAGTTTGCCCACTTACAAAAAAAATTTAGGGTCTATAATTTTTATCATAGGTGTAATTTAAATTATAGAGACAGAATATCAAACAAAAACCCAGAAAAAACATGATACAAACGTTATACATTGAGTTGCAATTCAGTGAGTAAAACAAGTATTTGACCCCCTACCAACCAACAATAATTCTGGTTCCCACAGACTGCCTATGTGCTCATGTGGTACACAGATTAGTCCTGTCAACTCAAAAAGGTGATCCTAATGACAACTCGTTATGTATATAAAAGACACCTGTCCACAGAATCTTTCTTCCATTCAAACTTCACGGGCAAGACCAAAGAGCTGTGAAAGAATATCAGGGACAAGATTGTAGACCTGTACAAGGCTGGAATGGTCTACAAGACCATCAGCAAGAAGCTTGGTGAGAAGCAGACAACTGTTGGAGCGATTATTTGCAAATGGAAGAAATACAAAATAACCACTATCAATCGTCCTCGGTCTGGAGCTCCATGCAAGATTTCGCCTCATGGGGTAAGTATTATCATGAGAAAAATGAAGGATCAGCCCAGGACTACATGGGAGGAGCTGGTGAATGATTTCAAGGCAGTTGGGACCACAGTCACCAAACAAACCATTGGTAACGCAATAAACTGCCATGGATTGAAATCCTGCAGCGCCTGCAAGGTCCGCCTCCTCAAGAAGGCATATGTACAGGCCCCTCTGAAGTTTGCCAATGAACATTTAAATGATTCAGAGAAGGATTGGGAGAAAATACTGTGGTCAGATGAGACCAAATTGAGCTCATTGGTATGAACTCAACTCGCCACGTTTAAGGAAAAAAATGCTGATTATGACCCTAAGAACACCATCCGTACAGTCAAGCACGGAGGAGGAAACATTATGCTTTGGGGCTGTTTCTCTTCTAATGGTACAGGCTGACTTTGCCGCATTGAAGGGCCTATGGACGGGGCCTTGCATTGTAAAATCTTGGATGAGAACCTTCTTCCTTCAGCCAGTACACTGAAGATGGGTCTTCCAGCATGACAATAACCTAAAACACATGGCCAAGGCAACAAAAGAGTGGCTCCAGAAGAAGCACATTAAGGTCATGGAGTGGCCTAACCAGTCTCCAGACCTTAATCCTATATAAAATTTATGGAGGGAGCTGAAACTGAGCTGCCAAGCGACAGCCAAGAAACCTTAAGGATTTAGAGAAGATTTGTAAAGAGTGGTTCAAAATCCCTCCTGAGATGTGTGCAAACCTGGTAACCAACTACAAGTGAAATCCTAACTTTGTGATTGCCAACAAGGGTTTCTCCACCAAGTACTAAGTCATGTTTTGCTAGGGGATCAAATACTCATTTTACTCACTGAATTGCAACTCAATTTGTAACATTTGTATCATGTGTTTGTTTTTGTTTTTCTGGATTTTTGGTTGATATTTTGTCTCTATCATTTAAAATACACCTATGATAAAAATTATAGAGCCTTCATTTCTTTGTAAGTGGGCAAACTTACAAAATCTGCAGGAGATCAAACAATAATTTTTCCCACCGTAATGACAGGTTGAAACACCTATAAAGTTCTTATGCCAGCATTCACATCACCGTCTACCTAAAATTGCCATCATAAGAGGAGGACTCTTCTGCTATATTGTATATTTAATTTGTTGCCTTTTGGGGAATGCAGCATGAGAAGGGAGTCTCCATGGCAGAGGTAGAAGAGCCAGAGATTATGTCAGAGAGTGACTGAATGAAGTGATAAACATCTGCATTTTCTCTTTATACATTTTAGAAATATGACACTGACTGTCATCAGCACAATATGAATTCTAGTCCTTGGCGTCTGTTTTCTTTGCTGGGTCATGTGTGCAGATGGTTTGACATTGTACTCACTCTCTGTTCTTGGCTGGACATAACAAAGGCGTTTCATTGCACAACTGGCAGCATTAGGTTTTTCTGTTCTGCCAGCCATTCATGCAATGTTTCCGGTTGCTATTTGAAGTCCGCTGGTGGCAGGCAGCTATTGTCTTGGGACACAGGCATTTTTAGGCCATTGTGTAATGATGTTAGACCATGGGAGGCAGGAGCCCATGTGCACAGTTCAGTGGTTAGGCATGTTGAATGAAAAAATATAATTTTTTTAAAGGTCTAATTTTAGTGTTTTCCAAACAGTCCAATTTAGACTCAAGTCAAAACTTTTTTTTTTTTTTTTTTTTTTTTTTTAATCCCTCTTGTGGGATGAAATCACCTCCCTGACAGATGGTTAAAATCTGTCAGGATTTTTTGTCTGTGTGCTCACTGGAGAGATTTCCCTTTGCTTCCTGTCTCAATAAAAACATTAAGACAGCAATAGTGAAATCTATCCTGCAGGAATAAACTGGCAATAGTTTTTATTTTTTATTGTTCAAAAGGCTTTTATTAACATATGCCAAAACTACAAAGATACTACATGCATCTAGAAAAAAATGGGAATTTTCAGGTGGTAAATAGTCAACGAAATGGAACAAAACACATATTGGGCATGCAAAGCCCAAATATGACCCAATTTACACAAACCAGATATGCAGGATATATTTAAGATGGGAACAACTGATGTGGAGTGCTGGATTACACAGAACATATACCAGAGAGAGAAGCAATCTGCTACCCCAATCCAAAACAGGAGATAAAAGGGCCATGGAATGCTATTCAGAATGTACAAATATGTGCAGTATGCAGTCAGGAGAGAGAATCTAAGAGAAGAGGAAGGAGAAGAAAAGGAAAGAACCAAAAGAGAGTAGCAAAGGTATTCCAGGGGTCAAAGGCGCAGAATTATCAAAATTCCAGCAGCTGATGGTCAAAATACGAAGCGTGAGAATGCATTATCTAAGGTTACCAAGCTCTGAGAAATTTATTGTGGAAGGCAGTCAATATGGCGTTCAGTTATTCTTTTGGTGTTTCGCCGCCTCAAAGCTAAGAGTGAGAGACATCCTTGCTCTGGCAATAGTGACTCGCTGTGATAGTGGTCGCTGTGACTAGGTGAGTTGCAAGTTGCCGTTTAGCACAAAAGAGGGTATCAATGGCCCTTAAAAGAAGATCCTCAAAAGGGTTTCTTTTAAAATTTGAGTGTAGAAATGTTTGAAGCAGAGCGTAGACCCGAATCAATAAACTCACTTTTAGACAAAACCCCCAAATGTGCGCCATTGTTCCTGGCTGGGCACAACCACAAAAGCAAGTCGAGGGGTAATTAGGAACAATTCCAGCTAATTGAGCTGGTGTATATTACCAGTAATGTAACACTTTGTATGCATTTTCAAGAATGAGGACATTTTTTCAGCATTTAAAGTCATGATCTGCCAGTCCTGAGGATCCAACTAGTTCTCTAGTTCATGTTTCTGTTTCCTATACGATCACATTGGGGGTTTATTGGAAATTATCGAAGAATAGATCAGGGAAATAAGACCCGTGAGTGAGGGCATGAATGACAATGACTTTAAAAGGACATCAAGCTATATGGAGTGAATTCAGAGTGAATGTGACCAAAGACAAAATGACGAAGCTGTAAGTAGCAATAATGTTTGCGTAATGATATCTCATCAGAATATCGAAGGGTTTCAAAAGTCAGTATGCTGGTGGGTGTGAGAAGAGTGGACATTTATAGAGGTATGTTCAGACCGCTAGAGGAATTGTGTTAGATTCTCAAATGGGGGGAAATCAAGCCAGCAGAGAATTTAACAGACTCCCATAGCTGAAGAGTGTGAAGTAAGATGGGGCTCAAGGTAGAAGGGATGCTGGAAGGAGCCAGGGTAAAGAAAATAACAGAATGGGTGGCCCAAAGTGGAAGGTGATGGGTGGCGTGGAGGTACAAACGTGGAACTCTACTGGCCGGCAGATAGCCTGAAGGTTGGGGACGGACAGCCTGCCATTTATTTTACGAGCGGATATTCGCTCTTGATACAAGGGCTGGAAGAAAATAAATTGCAAAGTATTCCAACGGTGGATCTGAAGTATGAGAGGGCACAGGGACTGGAAGAACCATGAAACCATACAGAAGTTTAGGGAGATAAGTCATATGGATTGCATTAATGCTGCCGAAACAGGACAACGGAAAGTGACTCCAAGAAGGCAAAATGCTGAATAATTAGCTTGGTAAAGCCCATTGTAAGAAGGGGTTAATTTAACATCAAAGTATATAGCAAAGTCGTGGCCCACTGGAAAGGGGAACAATGTTGCAATACGTCCTATGTCTGGTCAGTCAGGGTTCCCGACATCATTACCGATTTGATGGGATTAACACGCAGTCCAGAAAAAGTGGTGGAGTCCTGTGTTTTCGTTTTTTTTTTTTTTTTTAGTAGAATTCTCATGAGCATTAAAAAAAATTAAACACGGTCCATATATTCATGTCTTAAGTACCTGTGTTGGCCTCCACAATAAAACATTATTGAAATGTGGAAGAAATCCCTTCTTGCTTTTTAGCATTTCTTCCCCCTCCCCCTGATAGAAGGCCGATTTGTGGGCATTACTAACATTGAGCTTTTTGCTACCTCCCCTTGTTTAGGGAGCATACCCAGGGGACGATGTGTACCAGAAAGATCCCACCCAGTTCCCCTGTTCCACCCTTCCATCTTTTAAATGATTACTAGCAACTGATGTTACCCAGCCACCTGTTTATTAACAACCATGGACCCTGTGGGGCCTGGCCTCCTGTGTCCTAGCGAAAAGACAACCCCAGCCCCTCCCAAATAACTAGTGGTGTCACTTTTTGAGGAAGCTCCTGATTTCATAGAGACAAGTAATGTTCTCTAGTTAAATATTACTTGTTAGACGTGTTGGTGGTCAGCGGTTGAGATGGAGGGTGTACTGCCAACCACACTACTTCAGCAATACACGACACAGAAAGACGGGGAGCAGGAGCAGAAAATATGTTTGAAACTTCTTTAGTAGAATGGTAAATTTAATATTTGGCCAACCAAATGCACTTGCAGCAAACAACCGGTTGCACATGAATGTGTATAAATGCTTGTGAATTACCTGGCTTTTACTGTTGCTTTTCTCCTGCAATGGACACAGTGCGCATGAAGCCTACTAATGTCAGCTCTTTTATGCGGCAATGACCTTCTCTGTAACTTGCACCGTTCATCATGTTCACGAGAAACAAATGCATGATTTACCTACTAATCCAGTAGAAGCTCATTGGTGACCCGGACTTATCACTGTGAGGGCTTATGTCCTTGTCATCTGTGTGCGACCTGCAGTTCATGTGGATTTGCTGGTCCCCAGCCTGTATTGTGATCAGTGTTTTTTTTTTTTTATACAAAGTAAGCACAGGATTCCTTTGTTTTTTTAATGTTATTTAAAATGAGCTAATAGGGTTACACATTTTTGCACTACACACAAATCTCTCCATGAATAATACATTTGGGTAACCAGTGGCTGGCTGCTATAGTCCGGAGATCATCCAGGCCTTGACCCTTTCTCACCAGTAATGGTCTAGTTGTGTAAGCATTAAATGCTTTTGAACTGATGGCTTAGTGCCTAATATTGTGGCCTTGCAGCGCTGCCAGGGTTTGCTCGCTTCTTAGAGTACCCAGGGATAGACTTTCTTTTTTCTTTTGTAAAATGTTTCTTTAAAAAGTTTAAATAGTAAAAGTCCGTTGTACGGACTGATCTACACTAACAGTTTCAATTTTCGGTAACACAAATTGCAAATCAGCCAATCACATGGCAGCAACTCGATGCATTTAGGCATGTAGACGTGGTGAAGATGACTTGCTGAAGTTCAAACTGAGCATCAAAATGGGGAAGAAAGGGGATAAGTGACTTTGAACATAGCATGGGTGTTGATTCCAGCTGGGCTGGTCTTATGTCTACAGTGTACTCATCTTCCTATGGCTCCTTCCAGCAGGATAATGCACCATGTCACAAAGCTCAAATCATCTCAAACTGGTTTCTTGAACATGACAATGAGTTCAATGTACTACAATGGCCTCCACAGTCACCAGATCTCTATCTAATATAGCAACTTTGGGATGTGGTGGAGTGGGAGATTTGCATCATGGATGTGCAGCCGACAAATCTGCAGCAACTGTGTGAGGCTATCATATCAATATGGACCAAAATCTCTGAGGAATGTTTCCAACACCTTGTTGAATCTATGCCATGAAGAATTAAGGCAGTTCTGAAGCAAGGTGTACCTAATAAAGTGCCCAGTGAGTGTACAGCTCCTGCATATGTCGGTGCTGTGTGTACTGCTCTTATCACAAGCTGCAAACTTCCCCTTTTGTACCGGATAACATCCTGTTTTATTTGACCTCCCTCATGGTGACTTTTGAATTCTTTGCAACCAAGGGATTGAAATTACAAATGTATCATACTGAAAAGCTTAGATCAGCCTTTCTCAATGTTTCGCAACAAAGCGGAACCCTTGAAATACTTTTCAGGTCCAACAGAACCCCTGCTATTCTCATATATACAACTGATGGAATATTAGTGTGATCAGTGGGAGGAATGCACTTTACATTGGAGAGAAGCCCACCTAAAGATCATTGGGGTTGTGGTTACTCATCTAAAAGTCAGAAGTTTCTCATTGTACAAGGAACCCCAGGGTTCCACGGTACCCAGTTGATAGAGGCTGGATTAGGCAGGCCATACATGATTTTTTATTTTTTTTTTCATTCTACCAGTGGGTTGAACAAATAACAAAAAATGAGCCAAATGTGTGTTGATGCATGACTCCTTCCTGCTGAGCTATTGTATTCTGCCATCAGGGAGCCATCCCCACCAGAAGAATACAATGATCAGTGTTTCTGGCTGTACAGTAATGAGCAGCTGAAAATCCTACGTGGGTGATCTGACTCCCCCCAAGACTGCCTGACCAGGTTGGCAGAATGCTGTTGGATTTGATGATGGTTTCCTTACCTGGTCAATCACGTTATATTGTCAGGTACCTTTTGTAATGCTGTCCATTTTATAGATGTATTACTAGAGACACGTTAAGGCCTCTTTTACACAATCAACTTGATCTGGCCCTCTATTCACCTCTATGGAGTGGCTGGTGTAAACAGACTTGTGTGCAAAAAGAACAAATGGGGCAGTCTGGTGTAAATTAACAGCCAGTCCGTTTACACACGAATGGGCTGTGTCTGCTCTGCATAAACGTAGTGAACATAGACCTTGCATCCACTTAGTGGGGGGTCAGTGGATAGATCCCTCAGCTGAGCAAATGCATTCTGCCCGTGTCAAAGGGCCTAATACAGCTGTATTTATGGAAAAGCTGAGCAAGCTGATAGCCCTCCGGCTGTTCAGGAACTACAACTCCAGGAATGGAATACAGACATAGGTTAACCTGGGAATGTCATGACAAAATGGGGTTTCTAAAGTAAACCCTGCATCGTTTTCTGCTTCATAGATGGACAGAAAATAGTCTTCATTTTTGGTTGTCAGTGAAGTGAGGAGGAATGCTGTAAGACTCGATGTGTAGGATGTTAATAATCTGACATGGAGGTGAAAGGTGTGCTTTTTAAGAAAGCAAACATTTGAATTCCCACCATTAAAACCCTGACATGTTATCTTTTGTTTTACAGCTTGCTTTGAAAGGATCTAGTTACAATGGTCTGTTACAGCGACATAACATCCATTCAGAAAATGTTGAACATATTGTGGGAAGTTTAAGGTAAGCTGCCTTTGTCAGGTTCTTATTAATATCAATCTCCTTGTTTAGGGGCTTTAATCTCTTTTTCTATTCTGGTGGTCATGGCCACAGAGGCAGGAAGTGAAAGGAAGCCTATATTTTTATGGTTGTCACAAACTGAGTAAGAGGGTAAATCTTCCAATTGTGACACTTGTTCTGATAATAACTCTTGAGATTTCCTCTAACATCCTGATGTCTGTGGGACAGGGATTGAGGGGAAATGACCACTGTGAAGACACTCTCACACACACACACACACACACACACACACTCTCTCTCTCTCTCTCTCTCTCTCTCTCTCTCTCTCTCTCTCTCTCTCTCTCTCTCTCTCTCTCTCTCTCTCTCTCTCTCTCTCTCTCTCTCTCTCTCTCTCTCTCTCTCTCTCTCTCTCTCTCTCTCTCTCTCTCCATCTAAAACTAAAAAAAAAAAGGTTTTTAGCTGGACTTCTACCTCATTTGTAAGCTGCCGTAGATTGTTATTTGGACAAGAGATTATATATGTGCTACGGTTTCCTGAAAGTGAAGTCAGGTGATGTATAGTAGAAATGGCTTTGTTTGCACTTCTTTTTTATCCTTTTTCTTTTTCAAATAGTTCTCCCTAGGCTGAAACCTATCCAATGTGCCCCTTCTGTCTTCCAGGTGGCACCACCAAAAATGGAGGCCAAAGTGACACTTCCTCTGTCATTCCTAGTGTCCGGTCAGAACGGTGTGATTTTCGAAATTTAAATCACATCTAATAACTGTGAATGTCAGTGTCTTAACATGTACGATTTGCTGCAGTGCGATTTCTAAAGTCGTTTTTGCATTACGTTTTCTGCAGTTTTGTTGCGATTTCAGATACATAGAATATAATGGAAATTGCACTGCAAATTGCAAGAAACCGTTGAAAATCTTCACAAGTAGCAATAAGCCCCCGGTCACATCAAAGCTGATTTTGAAATCGCGTGACTTACAGTGAAGTTGCATGATTTCAAAGTTGGGTGACCTGCCGATTTCAGTTGTGTTTTACAAGACATCTGACACAGATGTCTATGCAAATAGCAACAAAAGTAGTGCATGTACTAGTTTATAAATTGGTGGGGCAATGACCAAGTCAGAGGTGCACCGATATGACCGCTCTAATAGCGGACAATAAGGTGCGACTTGGCATATGATTTGCAAGTTGCCTGGCATGCAAATCGCATGCCATGTCGCACCCGATGTGACCGGGGGCTAAAGTCTTCAGAAATCACACCTCAAATTGTCCTGAAATTGCACACAAGTGGTGTGATCGGTGACTTGGGGCCCATTTGGACGCATGTGGTCTGAAGCAGTGTGCTAATGCACCTCATTGGACCAGTTAATCTACTCTTCTGACACCATACCTGTGCATATTGTTATATTAATGGTTCTGTGAGGAGTTGTTTGCTGTAGCTTCATCATGGCAGCAGTCTTTCTGGCCAGCAACATTAGGGGGGGGGGGGGGGCTTCTTGCTGTGAGATACCAGGCTGTAAATCACAATGCCTGTGTCAGCCAGGGTAGGGAGGTAGTGTGAGCTGATGGGGCAAGAAAATAGGTCACATCCCATTGCAACTTATACTCCCCTACTGCAGGGACTTCTGGATGTGCTTCCTGCTGGGTAAGGCTGGTGCAAGTCTGCATTTAAATGTCAGCGCTACCGCGCATGCATAGCTGTGTCTTTGGGACAAACCAGAATGGTGCAGATACCTGGTGCATGCATTATACTACCCATAGAGTGGACCCAGTATTGAGTGATATTTACAACCTGCAGTTTTCATCAAGCTGGAACTAAGGGGGTGCCCAAAACTCTATTTTACTCTGCATTCTTCTTTTATGCGTATAGCATGTTGTGTCTCTCATGTGTGCTTATATTTAATTGTTGTAGAATTCACCATAGTGTTGGATGTGGCTTTCACATTTTACATTCACTTTCTTCTATATTTTAATTGTATTAAATGAAATATAACTTTTTAGATTATTCAGTCATTAGGGGGAGTGCTGTAGTCCAGAACAACCACTCATATCAATCACATACAGAACTAATATGGGCTGAGTTAAAAAATCAGCAGTAAGCAGCACAGTGATCGCGTGAGTGCGTTTTTTTTTTTTTCTTCTATACAATATCCAATCATGTAATAGCAATTCACTGTCCATAAGATGCACAGAGTGCTATTAAAAGAATAAAGATTGTTTAAAAAAAAAAAGGGGGGGGGCAGTCATCCAACCTGTCGGTCACATAATCAGCTTTTCTCCAATCATGGTGTTCTCTCTTTTGCATTAAACAGAGAGAGCTTCTTAGTTAATCTGGTAGGAAAAAAAAGCAAAAGTCCATCCATTTCAACCAACAGAGAAAAAGACAACACACAAATAGAAAAACTTCATATACACTATCTTATACCCATAGTTGATCCAAAGGAAGGCAAAACAATCCCAATAAAGCATGATCCAATTTGCTCCTGCAGGGGAAAAAAAAAATCCTTCCTGATGCCCCAAGAGGCAATTAAATATTCCCTGGATCACTTTACCTATAAATGTTGGTATCCAGTTATATTTTGGGTATCTAGGAAATAATCTACAGAGCTGGCCAGAATCAACTCTTGAGGGAGCCTATTCCACATTTTCACAGCTCTTACTGTGAAGAAGCCTTTCCGTATTTGAAGATTACATCTTTTTTCCTCCAGACATAAGCTGAACAGATGGCGTTATTTGCTTTTCCATTAAAAATGGACACTATAATGTAGACTTGCATTGTAAGGACGAGCAGTAAAGCAAAGTCATTGTACAAAGAAAGATGCAGAACTTTCTTGTTTTAATAAGTAAATATGGCTGTTCCTATGCACCGATATAACTACAAATACACACAAACAAGGTTTGTAAATTGTCAAAACATGTTGAAAAGATTTATATCGTTCTGGGAAAAAAATAATTCACATTGCCTTTTAAGCAACCAATATACCCATTTGAAAGTGCCTATGCAAGTGTGTGTAATAAATATATAATATTTTAAGTTTAATTATATAATTTTTATTAAATGTGTGTGTGTGTGTGTGTGTGTGTGTATATGTATGTATTTTTTTTTCTTTTTAAGAATATAATAAGGTAGTAATGTGGAACATTGATAGAACCGTCTCGCTTTTAGCCTCGAGACAGTTCACTTTCAGGTTTAACAGGTTTACTATGGTATGTTATGCCCCGTACACACAATGAGAATATCAAGTGAATGGTCATCTTCTTCTTTTTTTTTTTTTTTTTCCCCTGCAATTGAAAATGGAGAGGTTAACAAAATTCTCATACGACAGACTCATAAGACATACAACTTTAGAAGTGATGTAATGTATTCTTTCGCTTCTGAGCATGTGTGGTCTTTAGTGTGTCTATTTTTTTTTCCCTGACTAATACTGTACTACTAAAATAAAAACTAAACTAAAGATTAAACTAAAATAATTTGCTCTGTTATCGTACGAAAATGTTTTTCGTGCTTGTCCCTTTGGATATTGTTTCATGTCGTGATTTGCTGTCGAAAGTGGTGTACTAACGATCAGTTTATTGCACGATAATCTAAGCTAGGATTTAGCCCCTGGGTGGTTCAGTGGATATGCAGCTGGCTAAAGGATAGATACCAGAGTGTGGCTGTAAATGGAGTTCACTTGGAAAAGAGACCAGTCACTAGTGGTGTACCACAAGGCTCTGTACTAGGTCCTGTTCTATTTAATCATTATGTAAGTGATATAACTAAAGTTATATAACTAAAAAGTGGAAATTACAGTTCAATGTTTCTAAATGTGAAATAATGCTACTAGGGGAAAATAATCCCTTGAGAGAGTACAGCATTGGGGGTACAGCGTTGGCCAGCACTTCAAAGGAAAAGGACTTGGAGGTACCTATTTCAGATGATTGCAAATGGAGCAAACAGTGTGGCCAGGCAGTGGGGAAAGTGAATAGAATTCTAGGATGGATCACTAGAGGGGTCACCAGTAGGAGGAAGGAGGTCCTGATTCCTCTATATAGATCTTTAGTTGGACCTAGAGGGGTCACCAGCAGGAGGGAGGTCCTGAGACCTCTATATAGATCTTTAGTTGGACCTCATTTAGAATACTGTGTCCAGTTTTGGAGACCTCACTTACAAAAGATACTGATGAGGCAACAAAAATGGTGACACGTCTGGGGGATAAAACATCAAGAGTGACTTCAGGAAGCTAACATGTATAGTCTGGAGGAAAGAAGGGAAAAGGGAGACATGACTGAAAACTTTAAATACATGAAGGGGGTGAATAAGGTTCAGGAGGTCAGTATTTTTAACACAAAACCAAAATCAAGAACATAGGGATATGACCTCAAACTAAGTGATGGAAAATACAAAACTAATCTCAAAGTACTATTTTACTGAAAGTGTAGTTGATGCTTGGAATAAAATTCCAGCAGAGGTAGTGAGCCAGTCAATAGTAAATAGTTTCAAAATGCTTGGGACAAGCATAGATCTATACTCGGACAAAAAAGTTAACAAAAAGAAAAACAAAACAAAAAAAAAAATTCCAAATAAATAAATAAAACAAAAAACGGACAGACTCGATGGACTACTCTGTCTTTTTCTGCCATCACTTTACTATGTTTCTATGATCCCTCTGAAAGCGATTTTTGTCATCCGTTTTTCTGATCATGTGTACCAAGCATTAGAGCTGTGGTTCCTTATCGTTCCCGTATGTCCCTCTTTTGTAATACTTTCTAGGCTTTTTATATAGTTTGGTAACAGAAGATCTCCACTCTTATCTGGTTGATGTTATCCTTGTCCTTAAGAAGTGTTAAGCTGGCTATATGCTAATTTCTATCTGTAAATGTAGTTTTTTGTTCAGGAAGGTTCATTCATCCTGAAATCAAGTAAACACAATTTTGAATTATTTTTGAACATCATTCAAGTCATCAAATGTACTGAGAATTTTTGTATGGGTGTTTAAAAATCTAGCGCATGGCCAGCTTTAGTATCTCCAGCCTGGCCTTGTGGCAAAAAATTCTAATACATAATCTTTTAAAGTAAACGTGAAAAAGGATTCAAATAATAAATATTGCCTCATGAGTGACAAGTGGCCAATACACACATCCCTACGTTATATTTATGATTGCTCTGGGAGTCCCTTTACCAGGCCACTTATGGGTCTATTTGTCAATGGCTGTGCATATGAAACTCATGCCTTCACCCAGGATTCATTGGTGCAACACCTCTTTTAATACAAACCTCCATTGGTTACACAGAGTCAGTGATTTTGAAGGATTGGTGAGTTGCTGGGGAGACTGGGCATACGAGATGTGCCAAAAGTCATCTTAAGTGCCTGGGGCCATACAGTGGCCTCCTTCCCCATTATGACTGCTCTGCCCAGCAAAATTATGAGTTGGTCTCTGGAGCTGCAGCAGTGGCTCCTACATAAATGCAGTCTGAAAAGCGTGTTTGCAGGTTTTTTGATAAATGAGTTTTAACAATGATATTGTTGCATTTATATTCGTTTTAGATGGACAGAACTGAAAAAGTGTTCCAATATAATGCATTACCCTCAATTAACCCTTACAAGCCCTATTTAACCACTTCCCCACTGCCCTATAGCAGAAATATTGCTACAGGGTGGCAGGGCTGCACAAAATCACGTGTATATAAACGTGATTTTGCATTTCCATGTAGGGGGCACGCACACTGCGCGGCTACAAATGTCGATCACCGGGTCCCAGCCAGAGATTCCCCGCTGGCACCCGGCGATTGCCGAGACACAGTGACAGGAGATCCAGTGTGCACTAGTTCTAAATCCGGTTTTGATTTTGTTTGTTTTTGCATTTAAATAAAATTGCATAAAACAAAAGAAATGAATTTCCCATTTTTTGAACCAGAAATGGAGTTTGTAGTTTGAGTTGGCTAGTTTGGTGGTATGCCATTCTTACTGTCATGATATTGCTGCTTTTTATGGTTCAAACACAAGAGAACCCAAGGTACACTTTATCCCTCCCCTTCTAATGGTCAGTAGAGCCAGAGTCAGGAACACCTTGGGTGCTTGATGTTGGGTAAGTGAACTGAATGAGCAGGATTTCCTATAAAACAAATACAGGAGGTTGCTAAAAGTTGTTTTTTTTTTTTTGGTTTTTATTTTGCTTCCACATTGTTTTCAGATGCTTCAACTTTATAAAAATTGAACTAAAGTCAGACTTTATTCCACATCTACAAGTCTGGTTTTTTTTTTTTTTTTTTTTTTTTTTTTTTTTTTTTTTTTTTTTGAACACTTGTTAACTGGAATTCCAGTCAAAACCTAACCCACTTCCAGCCCCATTCTAAGACTAATCTATCTAACCCTGTAAAGAAAAGATCGCTATACTTGCCTATCCTGAAGCTGCTAAGGTCCGGTCTCCAATGGAGGCTTCTGTGTAGAGAGAGAAAGCGGACAACGGCTAGGAAATGCAGAGATGACATCACCCATAGACTTACTATGGGGCATCCATTGTTGACTACATCTGGTCTACACAGCTCATCCTGGGACTGGACCAGGGCAGCTTCACAATAGATAGGTATAGTGATCTCTTCTTTACAAGGTTAGACTTGGAATAGGGCGGGGAGTAGGTTTAGTTTTAGGTATTCACTTTGGCTGGATGTCCAATGCCAGAAAGGCTTTGGATCAGCATGACAGCTGGTGGAAATGATAGCTTTCTTGTTGACGCTCTGTATGAGAGAAAAAAAAACTAGTCTTCTATGGCCAGCTTTGGTTTTGGATATACTGGGAATACTTAGGCCCTCTGTTAAGGTTTTTTGCTTTCCGTGTCCCTGCTGGGCAGATTCACCCTCTATTTTTTTTTTCTCTGCAACCATTATCAATGAGAAAGGGAGGGGGAATCCAAAATGTAAAGTTGTCCCCAGAACAAGTGGTGAGGGAAATCTTCCAATGGGGACATCTGATCCAGGGATAACTGTCTGAGGTAATTCTTCTCACTGAGAGTTTTCTTCTAACTTCCTGTTGTGTCTATGGCACAGGAAGTGAATGGAAATTTCCCATATGGTACACAAGCAGCAAAATTTAAACTGCCATTGGTTATAATCCTGTTATACTCTATCCAAATAAAAAATAAATTAGTGGATATAAAATACTTGAAATTTCTTCATACCCCTTGAAATTTTCCACATTTTGTCATGTTACAACCAAAAGAGTAAACCTATTTTATTGTGATTCTGTGTGATAGACCAACACAAAGTGGCACATAATTGTGAAGTGGAAGGAAAATGATAAATGGTTTTAAATTTTTTTACAAATATCTGAAAAGTGTGTGCGCTTTTGTATTCAGCTTTCTTTACACTGATACCCCTAACTAAAATCTAGTGGGACTAAATGCTTTCAGAAGTCACCTAATTAGTAGATAGAGTCCACCTGGGTGTAATTTAATCTCATTATAAATACAGCTGTTCTGTGAAGCCCTCAGAGGTTAGTTAGAGAACATTAATAAACAAACAGCATCATGAAGGCCAAGGAACACACCATACAGGTCAGGGATTAAGTTGTGGAGAAGGTTAAAGCAGGGCTAGGTTATAAAAAAAAAAATCCCAAGCTTTGAACATCTCACAGAGCACTGTTCAATCCATCATCTGAAAATGGAAAGAGTATGGCACAACTGCAAACCTACCAAGACATGGCCGTCCACCTAAACTGACAGGCCGGGCAAGGAGAGCATTAATCAGAGAAGCGGCCAAGAGGCCCATGGTAACTGGAGGGGCTGCAGAGATCCACAGCTCAGGTGGGAAGATCTGTCCACAGGACAGCTATTAGTCGAGCGCTACACAAATCTGGCCGTTATGGAAGAGTGGTGAGAAGAAAGCCATAAGAAATCCCGTTTGCAGTTTGCGAGAAGCCATGTGGGTGCACAGCAAACATGTGGAAGAAGGTGCTCTGGTCAGATGAGACCAAAATTTAACTTTTTGGCCTAAAAGCAAAATGCTATGTGTGGTATAAAACTAACACTGCACATCACCCTGAACACACCATCCCCACCGTGAAACATGGTGGTGGCAGCATCATGTTGTGGGGATGCTTTTGTTTAGCAGGGACAGGGAAGCTGGTCAGAGTTGATGGGAAGATGGATGGAGCCAAATACAGAGCAATCTGAGAAGAAAACTTGTTAGAGTCTGCAAAAGCCTTGAGACTGGGGCGGAGGTTCACCTTCCAGCAGGACAACGACCCGAAACATCCAGCCAGAGCTACAATGGAATGGTTTAGATCAAAGCATATTCATGTGTTAGAATGACCCAGTCAAAGTCCAGACCTAAATCCAATCAAGAATCTGTGGCAAGACTTGAAAATTGCTGTTCACAGATGCTCTCTATCCAATCTGACAGAGCTTGAGATATTTTGCAAAGAAGAATGGGCAGAAATCTCCCTCTCTAGATGTGCAATGCTGGTAGAGACATCCCCAAAAGGACTTGCAGCTGGAATTGCAGCCAAAGGGGGTCCTACAAAGTATTGATTCTGGGGGGCTGAATACAAATGCACGCCACACTTTTCACATTTATTTGTAAAAAAAAATGTAAAACCATTTCTCATTTTCCTTCCACTTCACAATTATGTGCCACTTTGTGTTGGTCTATCACATGAAATCCCAATACAATTACATTAACGTTACATGACAAAATGAAAATTTCAAGGGGGTATGAATACTTTTTCAAGGCTGTGTGTCTGTCTGTATCTATCTATCTATTCATTAAATCAGGGATCATGCTTGCACCCTTGAATGCCTTGTGAGGTCTGTGGCCACTTTTACTTTACATAATATGTAGTATTTGCTGATGTTTATGTGTGCCGCCTTTCTCCTCCAGGAAAGAAGGAATTGAAGTGCAAGTAGTAAAAAGAAGAGATTATGATGAAGCTACAGTGCGATGGGCAGATGCCATCATCTCAGCTGGAGGTAATTCTTACTAATACTTTGGGTGATTTCTTGATTACACTGCCAGTCTTGTTGAATTTGTAATGTAAAAAGTGGTAGAGATTTTCTCACAATGGACAGGAACTCACAGAAGCATCTGAAAGTTGCAGCATTGCCAAATTCTTCATAGTTTTCACGGGGCTTGAAATTATTTTGCATTATTTTTTACTAGAAATATTCGGGCCGGGCTCTGCCTAGCATACATGTGCAGTGGCCCCATTTATTCCAATGGATGGTCCATACTCCCCTGGATGGCTGGGGGCCGCTGTGAGTAAGATCATCTAAAGGAATGAATGGGGCCACAGCATGCATGTACACTAGACACAGAAGCTGGCATGGGTGATTTTCTTCTGAAGACCATGTGGTGTGTTTTTTTTATGTCCCTTTTCTCATTTTATAAAGGGCTACACATTTCTCCTGTTGTGTATGGCGGGGACACTGTTATTGGATTGTCTTTGTGCAGAATAAGCTGTGAAATTTACATTTATATGGTTCAGTTACAAAACCCAACATTACTTGCACACTGACCTGTTATTTCATCTTTTCTGGGAATCTTGGACATTACGTTACATTCCATTGCATTGCCTCTTGTGCCCACCCCTCCTGAGTTGCAACAGTCAGTTGTTGTCCCTGAACTTGTCCTGCGTTGCCTCCTGGATTGGCACATTTCAGCCTTTCACTTCATAAAGCAACATGCACACCCATGGCTATTAGTCAGAATGATTCATATCTGACAACACTGCACTGATGACGGCTGAAATCTCTGGTTTGTTTTCCTAAACTTCCAGTACTGCTCTTTGCATTTGTGTTAAGGATCTTTATTACAGTACTGCCTTTTATTATCCACACTGATAGGAGGAATTAAAGAGCCTCTGGTTATGTTGGCTGTTAAAGGATTTCTGAACTGAGAGAATTATGATGGCTGCTATTGCTGACCATCTTCAAATCCTAAATGACTTGCTCCCATGGAATGGAAAAGACATTGAATTGGCCATCATCATAGATGACAGCCAGGCAGGCTGCAGTTTATAGTGAACAGCAATGGTAGACCACGTATTTCAGAATGAAGTTCTGGGGAAGCACTCAACGGTGTTGGGCTGGAAAAACAAAATACCCTGGATGGCTGTTAACATAAATGGGGTTGGAGGGAATCGCACATCATGTTTGTGTAGCTTGGATAGTCCACTAAATCTGACATTGGGCATTTAGTCAGAGAAGCAACCCAGACACTGGTTATTCTAAAGGAGCTGCTGCTGGAATGGGACAAACTGCCCATGAAACAACTAAAACCTGGAAGCTCCACAAAGCTGAGAATTATGTAGAGATTAGAGGAAAGACCTTTCTGGGGGGGAAAAAAATGTGATTTGGAGTTTGTCAAAAGGCTTTTTGGGGGACACCTCCAATTATAAAAGTTCCTAGGTCTGTTGAACCAAAATTAACTTCTTGATCTTGGTGCAAAATGCTTCCCATCACCCCGAGAACACTGTTCCCACTGTGAAGCATGGTGTTGGCAGCATGTTGCGGGAAACGTTTTCAATCAGCAGAAACTAAACAATTGGCTAAGGAGAATGGAGCATACATACAGGATGAGTCTGTCTTGTCTCAGTAAAAGACTTGAGTGGTTTTAAACAGAACCTGATCGCCATAAAATGGCCAGTGAAAATGCACACATTATTTCCATGGGCTGTCTTTAGCAAGACTCAAAATATGATGTTCCCAGCTGTCAGCATCAGACCGCCAGAAATGTGGCAATAATTGCAGGATCCATCTGTGGAAAAGTGGAAGTCTCTTGGCTATAATTGCAACTTGGGTCTGCCGTGTTTTTACTCAAGTGGGTAATTGTGTGCAGTCAACAGGTCTTTTTTGTTTAATTTATATCTTTCAATAATAAAAAAAAAAACAAAGTTTGAACCTTTTAAATTACAAACGGATACTTTTAGTTATGGCTCTGGCAGCAAATAGGCAGGATAAAGTGTGAGCTAATTATTTTCCTTTACACTCTTCCATAAAGCCCTGCCAAACCAGATATTCAAAAACCAACTTAATCCACTGTTTGCATAAGCGTGTGCTGGGTACACTGCCCACCCCATGTGATAATGCCCAATACTGGTTTTACCCCACGTGGGTGTTATGATTTGTAATGTGGGTGCGGCGGTATGCCGAGTATCATCTATGTCAGGGGTATGGAATTAAAATTCAGAGGTCTGGTCAGTAAAATTTTTATTCAGCAGAGGTCCGAGTCTCATATTGTGCCAGATCTTTCATATGACAGCCCCTCCCCATCCATACAGTACAGACCCCCTCCCCTTATATCGCAGCCTTTTTCACATCACAGTCTTTTTCACATCACAGTCTCCCCTTTACACCATGGCACTCACTTTTTACATTGCAGAACCTCCCCCCCGTGTCCCACTTTATATCATAGCACTCCACTTTACAATATAGCCCCTTGTTACATTACATCACCCCCTGCACATCATAGCACCACTTTGAATTACAGTGCCCTTTACAACACTGCGCACTCTTTACATCACAGCACTCCCGTTTACAATATAGCCCACCATTTACATCACAGGCCCCACTCCCCTCTCCATACATGACGGTGCCCCGTTACAACACAGGCTCTCTTTTCGTCGTCATTGTCTCCTTTCCTTCAGTGTCCCCAGTCCCCCTTCACATCACAGCCCCCTGCTTACATCACAGACCTCCCCCTTTACATCAGTCCCCTTCACAGCCTCCCCTTTCTTGTATACCAGTCTCCTTCACAGTGCCGCACCCCAGTCCCCCTCACAGTCCCCCTTTCTTGTATCCAAGTCTCCTTCACAGCTCCCCCATCCCTACACCCCAGTTCCCTTCACAGCCCCCCCTCCCCTTTCTTGTATACCAGTCCCTTCACAAACTCCCTTTTCTTCTTTCCAAGTTCCTTTGAAAGCCCTCTAACTTACATTCCACTTTACATCAAAGCCCTCTAACTTGCGTCCCATTTTCCCCCTTCCAATCACAGTCTCTCTATAACCCTTCTAATCCTACCTTGCACAGCGGTCGGTGAGCGGGTGGCGCGGCTTGTCTGGATATGGTGAGACTTCCCAGCTTTTCCTGTTGGCGGGCAGATGATTGCTGGGACCGCCCCATGTCCTGGCAGTAAGTCTGCAGGTTTTGACTTGGGGCGGTCCCATTCTCTAGGCGTGCGCACCTTCTGCCTACCAGGGATGAAGGCTGAGGCGGCAAGGGGAAGGAGGTTTTAGACTGGGAGAGGACACTCAGGCTGCTTGGTGGCGGAGCCGCGATCTGGATAGGACTGTCATTCAGTCCGGGTTTGGACCGTGGTCCCCAATTTAGTGACGCCTTTCTATGTGAGAGGCAGATGCAGCATGGTAGCTATGGTCGGAGAAAAGGGGTTTCCAACCGGTTATGCTATCTATTTTGTAAAGTTACTTTTGCTGATAATAGACGAATATAAAGTAGTGTTTCATCAATGTGCCCAGGCGGTATGCACAATGTCAAATTCAACCAACAACTCAGTACTGCTGTGCTCTTTAATATAAAAAGAAATAAAATCTCTTAAAGGTTCTGCAGCACAGACATGACATGTACGATGAAAATGTATAAAATGTGCAGCGCTCAAATAAATTACAATAAAAAGATAATCTTAAAAAGCATCATGAATAATAAATAGTAACGTTCATAAGGTGACTAAAGTGCTCCTGGGAATCCTGCGTTCTCTTAATTCGGTGCTTTTGCGATCTTGTATGGAAGAAATGCGCACTTGAATTTGACAATTGGAATTAACTTTCAGACAACCTGGTATCCAGTTTCCAGAGAGGGAGCTTCCACCCATCCATCCCTTAAAGGGGACTCTGGCATTCCTTTGATCTACACCTAAAGCCCCAGGATCCATATATTCTGACAAGGAGTCATCCCCATCCCTGCCTCATTTCAGATGACCTTAAAGGCATCAGGATATATTATATAAAGGTGCATTTTACTATGCGTTCCGGTGAGTGCGCATTTCTTCCATACAAGATCGCACAAGCACTGAATTATAAGAGAACACAGGATTCCTAGGAGCACTTTAGTCACCTTATCAACTTTACTATTTATTATTCATGATGCTTTTTAAGATTATATTCACATTTATCTTTTTATTGTAATTTATTTGAGCGCTGCACGTTTTGATCTTTTGATACATTTTGATCTTTTGAGGTTTATTTTGGTTACCTTGGTGCATAGCGGCTGATTGCTTCTATGTGCGCTCGCATTCACTTATTACTCATGACATGTACAATGCAACAGCCCTTTGACAAGTTGAACAGATGTATGCGGCCCTTTGTTGTATGTGGTCGGTGCGCACTCTTACTACTACTTGGGCTCATCACATAACACTTGCAGGACAGCTTACTGATGGCAGCTGGACCTTAATCTAGGGATTTGTCCTGTTCGTGCATTAATTCAGTATTTATTGTATCGGTTTCTTCTAGGTGATGGGACAATGCTTCTCGCTGCTAGCAAGGTGCTGGACAGGTTTAAACCTGTCATCGGAGTAAATACTGATCCAGAGAGGTAACCATTGTCTGTATTTATCCTAAACCTGACCTTTAGAACGCCTGTATTTTGGATGGTGTTATATTCACTTTTGTTTATAGAAAATCATTGTGTTGGCTTTTAGCTCAAGCATTGCACATTTTAGAACCTTCATACCACAGACTGCTTTTGACCTGTTTACAGTTTAACATAATTTGTGTCAGAAAAAAATAATGGACGTTCTTCAGTTCAATGTATCCTCCTAACCCATAACTTAAATCCAGCTGCAAATCATATGGGCGGCACAGTGGCTTAGTGGTTAGCACATCTGCCTTGCAGTAAATGGGTCATGGATTTGATTCCCGACCATGGCACCTCCTGCATGGAGTTTGCATGTTCTCCCTGTGCTTGCATGGGTTTCCTCCGGGTGCTCCGGTTTCCTCCCACTTTCCAAACACATGCTGGTAGGTTAATTGGATCCTGTCTAAATTGGCCCTAATATGTGTATGTATGAATGTGAGTTAGGGACCTTAGATTGTACACCCCTTGAGGGGTTAGGGACTGATGTGAATGTACAATATATATGTGTAAAGCGCTGCGTAAATTGACGGTGCTATATAAGTACCTGAAATAAATAAATTAAAATTACTGTTCTGGACATTAATACTGAAAATGTTACAGATAGGCAGCTTCTATCCTCATATTGATTATTGGTTCCAAATGAGTAACTAGTGTAGTAGGGAACAGACACACAAAGATACACTCAGCATCTTGCCAAATCGCTGTGCTGTTTATTAGGCGCATTTGAAGTTTTTTTATTATTATTATACAGGATCTATATAGCGCCAACAGTGTGCTCAGCGCTTTACAATATAACGGGAGACAATACAGCAACAATACAGTTCAATACAAGAGGGTTAGGAGGGCCTGATCCTTGGAGCTTACAATCTAGGAGATGATTATTAGGTATCGCATTAATATTACAATTTCACTTTAAGGCTCCATGCACATGGGGCATTTTAATAAAGCTGGTACCTTTGAGCTGTGTAAAGTCTCGTTAAAAACAATAATTTTGCAGTTTGTGTATTCGTGTTTAGTGGCGTTTTTTGTATTTGTGTTTTTTTAGAGGGTTTTTTTTACCAAAAAAAATTTTTTTTTTTTTTTTAAGTCGAAAGTCCAAAAATGCTTTTTTTGCTGCGATTCACCGTGTTTTACCACGTTTTGCCATGTTTTTCAGCATTAGAGCGTTTTTACAGCTACAAAAACTTCTCTAGAAACCCAATAGTCCTGGGTTTTTATCCAGCTAAGAAATGTCCCTGCCAAGAAACATTGATTCCAGTCTGTGTGTATGGACACATAGGATAACATGCTGGGGAGTTTACTGGCTGTAGAAAAAAAATGTCAAAAGCCAAAAACAGCCGCTGTAAGAAAGTCCCGTGTGCATGAGGGCTTACGGTAACAAGGGACGTTACATAGACAGGCTCATTTCTAATCTGGACTTGAAGGAATGCGATTTTACTGAATACATTTAGTGCCACGTGCACAAGGAGCAGGGGCGGACTGACCATTTGGAAACTCTGGCACTGACCGAGGGCCCGGGGTCATTAGGGGGCCCCATGAGATGCCCCTGGTACCTTTTTCATAGGCTATTTTGAGTTTGGGCAAGGACACAGGGGCCCCATGATCCCCTATTGCCCGGGGGCCCCATGCGTTGTCAGTCCGCCCCTGACAAGGAGTGCCGTGTACAATACATAGGCAAAGAATACAAAATTTAATACAATTTTATACAGAATTTATAAATTTCCTTTACAATCACCTTAATATTATTCTTACACCTAAAGTGGTGTAAATTCTTGGTGTTTAATTTTTTTTTTTTTTTTTTTACATTAATGCAGGAAATAAATAAAATGCGAAGAAACCCTGTGCCAAAATGGCTAAATACTCTGGCAACTCATAGTGACCAAAAACAATCAACTAAATATAATCTCTGTTGGGGGGGGGGGGGGGCACTATGATAATCACCCAATTGATATACACATTCTGTGCTAATAAGCCAACATAAGATTAATACATTCTTGAATGTATGCATTCCATATAATAGTGACATAGTGCGAAGTCCATATAGAGTCCCAATCAATAAAACATAAACCCAATCTTGAGGAAGAAACAAATGCTTGGTGCTGATAATCCTTTACCATACAGTGTCCATATTTTCACCCAGTGGAACCTGCAATACTAAATCACTCACCAGGCCAATCTGACCTCTTTAATTAAAAACCAATAAGGTCTCATGCACTTGTTTTGCCCATTTGAAGGTATGGAAATTTTCTGATGTGACACTTCAACCATTTGTTCTTATTTGCTCCATCATCCATACAGGAACCAGAGGATAAAAATGATACAGTGTAGTATGCCTACTCCTATATGATACAAAAGTAAAATCGGTTCACATGTAGACGTGTCTCCCCATCGGCATAGATGTTACTGCGTGATAGTGTATTTGTTGGCGCCACCACTCTGCACAGACCTAGAGTCGGCGTGCGTTCCAGCAACCGGAAGTGACGTGACCAGAAATGAACGACCAGATGTTCCACCTCGAACAGACATTTGTCTTAGAAGTCGTTCAGCAGGTCTGTGAAGCCTGTCAGAGAGAGGTCTCTCTCCTCTTGCTGGTCTCACAGGCTACCCTGAGAGCAGTGGGAGCCTTTGTCTCCTGCTGCTGTTAGTCAAATCCTTTGTGTGTCCATGGGAGCACACAGCTTAGCTCAGGAGTGTGCCTGCATGGAGTGCCCCCATAGCACATGGCTTACTTTGGGGGCACTTGTAAGAATGGGAGAGCGCCGATGGGGGACTGACAAGGAAGAGATATGGGTACAGCTCTGTGCAATACTGCACATATATAAATACATTTTTTTTTTTTTTTTAATGGAAAAATAAAGTTGCCTTTTAGAACCACTTGACTCATGGCTTCTAGCTAATCTAGTGTTACTACTTCCTTCTCTGGCAGCAGGCTGTGGGCAAGAAGGTGACACCACTGTATTGCTTTCCTTTTTAAACAGAGAAGGTGTAGCCACCCTGTGCCTTCTTGCAATGGGATGGGAATCGCAAAAATAGTGGGACTGCATGACAAATCCTTTGGCAGATGGGACAGTTTACATGTGCACATTTAAGCGATGTATTTAGCGATTTGTCCGGAATTTACTTTTGACGCGTGTTCTTTTTTAGAGGAAAATGCCTGAGTGAGCAAGCTGTGATGGAAGTAGCCATTCCCCAAATTTTATATATTTTTTCCAGCTATATCGTGTAGATATTTTTGCTTCATAGGAGATTGCCTTTAAATGTCTGTGCTGCTTATTGAAAAGGAAATCTTCCCTGCAAAGAAAAGCATCATACGTACCCCTCCCTTTACCAGTCTGCAAATCTATCTTCAAGAGATAGGCTTGGTGAAAAATATTCATCATCCAACATAGTTCAGGCTGAGTTCTGTTCATTCTGCTGGCCCATACAACACTACTTTGGAGGAGGAACCACAGATCCCAGTGGGGGGACACATACATCTGACATTTCTGGAAGTGTGCTAATGCTAAAGGATTTTGGCAAGCTTCTTTTGAAGATGGCAGAGTTTATTGGTATGGGTTTTCAGAGTGGTAAGTATTAATGCTTTTCTTTACAGAGAACTTTTTTCGGCGCAGCAGCTGTATCTTTAGTGATCTAACAGAATTCCCATCCATTGCTTTGTTGTAATACACGCCATGCACATTGGTGCGATTCCCAACACACCCGTATTGTAACTCCTCAATTTGTGTTGCTGTGTGCTGCATTGAAAAAAATAGTACAGGTTCTCTTTTTGGCTTTTGCAACCCATTCAAATGAATGGCCTGCATAAGACGCATTAACGCAGCATGCTGGACCACAATGTTTTTTTTGTCGGCTCCCAATTTGAGCTTTAAATGTTCTTGTTTATGTATGTCGCTTTTCATTATATATGTGTTATCTCATCATTTATAATATTTCATATTTATTTGATGTTTAAGCTGTCCACGTCATTGTATGTGTATGATTTTTCTCCAAGGTCTGAAGGACACCTCTGTCTGCCGATGAATTACACCCATTCCTTCCCAGAAGCCCTGCACAAGCTTTATCGTGGTGAGTTCAGGTAGGATTCCTGGTGTGGCCTTTAACTGAGGTTTCCATGACCTTTAGGTACTTGAAAGGAAAACATTTCATAATGAAATCAAATCACTGAATTCTAGATTGTATCTCCACATTTCAAGGCCTTGCCTTCTCACTGGTAGACCATTTTATTTATAAAACAAACTCCTCTGACATTATTTACATCTATACAAAGATATGGGAAATAGTATTGATATATACAATGGGTGTGTGAGATATTATACACACACACGCGCACGCACGTACACACACACACGCAGTCATGGCCAAAAATATTGGTACCCCTGCATTTCTGTCGGATAATGCACCATTTTACCCAGAAAATTGTTGCAGTTACAAATGTTTATTTCTTTTGTTTGTATTAGTATGACACAAAAAAGTGGAGAAACAAAATGCCAAATCTGACACATTCCATCCAAAACTCCAAAAATGGACTGGACAAAATTATTGGCACCTTCTCAAAATTGTAAGAAATAATTGCATTCCAAGTTTGTGATGCTCCTGTAATTTTGTAATTAACCCCTTGCCACAATAGCTGAATGTCGGCTACAGCACGGTTGTCCAGTCTTGGGAGGGCGTCAGATGATGTCCTCCCAGAACGCACCCTCCCGTGCGCGCCTGGGGACGAACACCCGGCGATCTCCGTGATCGCTGTGTCCTACGGACACAGCTGATCACTTGATGTGGTACAAGGCCAATCACAGCGGCCTTTTACCACGTGATCACCTGTATCAATTAACAGGTGCTGACAATATAGAAATCACTCCGGCAACCAGTTAAAATGATGAAAAACTAACTTAACCTTTCTGTTGTGTGTCTGCGTGGAGCATGGAGAAGAGAGAGCAGCAAAGAATTGTCTGAGGATTTTAGAACAAAAATTGTGGAAAAGCATGGACAATCGTAAGGTTACAAGCCCATCTCCAGAGATCTTAATGTTCCTGTGTCCACTGTGCACAACATTGTCAAGAAGTTTACAGCTCATGGCACTTTAGCTAATCTCCCTGGACATGGACGAAAGAGAAAAATTGATCAAAGATTGCAACGAAGAATTGTTAGAATTGTGGATAAAGAACCTCAATCAGACAATATCAAGCTGACCTTCAGGCACAAGGTACAACTGTGTCAGCTTGTACTATATGTCGCCAACTGAGTGAAAAGGGACGCTATGGTAGGAGACCCAGGAGGACCTCACTGATGACACAGAAACATAAAGCCAGATTGGAGTTTGCCAAAACTTAGCTGAGGAATCCAAAATCCTTTTGGGAGAATGTGCTGTGGACAGAAGAAACAAAATTACAGCTTTTTGGTAAAGCCCATCATTTAGCTGTTTTCAGAAAAAGCAATGAGGCCTTGAAAGAAAAGAATACAGTCAAACATGATGGGGGGTCACTGATATTTTGGGGTTGCTTTGCTGCTTCAGGCACTGGATGTCTTGACAGTGTGCATGGCATTATGAAATCTGAAAACTACCGAAGAATTCTGGGGTGCAATGTAGGGCCCAGTGTCAGAACGTTGGGTCTCCATCATAGGTCATGGGACTTAGAGCAGGACAATGACCCAAATCACATGTCAAAGAGCCCCCAGAAATGGTTCCAGACAAAGCGCTGGAGAGGACTGAACTAGCCGGCAATGAGTCCAGATCTCAAACCCATAGAGCACCTGTGGAGAGATCTCAAAACAGCAGTTGGGAAAGGAACCCTTCCAATCTGAGAGACCTGGAGCAGTTGGAGAAAGAAGAGCGGTCCAAAATTCCAGTAGAGAGGCGGAAGAAACTCATTGATGGTTACAGGAAGGGATTGATTTCAGTTATTTTATTTCTAAGGGGTGTGCTGCCAAATATTAAATTGTGGGTGCCAATAATTTTGTCCAGTCCATTTTTGGGTGGAATGTCAGACTTGGCCTTTTGTTTCTCCACTTTTTTGTGTCATACCAATACAATCAAAAGAAATAAAGATGAGAATGCCGAAACATTTGTAATTGCAACAGTTTTCTGGGTGAAGTGGTGCATTATTTGACAGATATGCTGGAACCCCAGCCCCTCTCGTGTTCTCTGCTTTGTAATAGCATTGTGATTTATAGAGCCTACAATTTCTTAGACAATAAAAATACTTTCCTATTTAGTAAATCCTGGGGTCCAGATTATATATTTTGGCTGTGATCGGTTTACAATTTAGGGTGCTTACCAAGAAAACTAAACATCCCATGTTAGCCTGGGGTCTCTGGCTCCTGCACTCCACTAGCAAACAGTAGGGGAACCCTGTTCCTTTACTCTGCAGACCTTTTATAATACTATTTGAAGCACTCATTACGGACTTTTTTTTAATATTTAGGCCCTTGGGTGTGACCCCTGATATTGCCTCAGAGCCACACATAATCACTGAATGTATTGCTGCAGAAAGCTGTCAGAAACCTCAGACATGCTACAAATCCACAGCTCCGGTCTAGACTTGCCCCTTCTGTACATGGGCAGTCTGGGTGCCGGCTAGTATAGTCCATCTTCACTCCCCATCAGAATTAGAAAAATGTATCCGCTGCACTCCACACAGATCCTCTTGTCATATTTATTAATTATACAGCAAAAGGAGCGAAGAGTGAAGTGCGGCTGAACTATTTCTTCCTAATGCAACAGGGGAGGATCAGAGGTTGCAGACACGCTGCACGGTAGGGTCAGAGGCTGCAGACACGCTGCACGGTAGGGTCAGAGGCTGCAGACACGCTGCACGGTAGGGTCAGAGGCTGCAGACACGCTGCACGGTAGGGTCAGAGGCTGCAGACACGCTGCACGGTAGGGTCAGAGGCTGCAGACACGCTGCACGGTAGGGTCAGAGGCTGCAGACACGCTGCACGGTAGGGTCAGAGGCTGCAGACACGCTGCACGGTAGGGTCAGAGGCTGCAGACACGCTGCACGGTAGGGTCAGAGGCTGCAGACACGCTGCACGGTAGGGTCAGAGGCTGCAGACACGCTGCACGGTAGGGTCAGAGGCTGCAGACACGCTGCACGGTAGGGTCAGAGGCTGCAGACACGCTGCACGGTAGGGTCAGAGGCTGCAGACACGCTGCACGGTAGGGTCAGAGGCTGCAGACACGCTGCACGGTAGGGTCAGAGGCTGCAGACACGCTGCACGGTAGGGTCAGAGGCTGCAGACACGCTGCACGGTAGGGTCAGAGGCTGCAGACACGCTGCACGGTAGGGTCAGAGGCTGCAGACACGCTGCACGGTAGGGTCAGAGGCTGCAGACACGCTGCACGGTAGGGTCAGAGGCTGCAGGCACGCTGCACGGTAGGGTCAGAGGCTGCAGGCACGCTGCACGGTAGGGTCAGAGGCTGCAGGCACGCTGCACGGTAGGGTCAGAGGCTGCAGGCACGCTGCACGGTAGGGTCAGAGGCTGCAGGCACGCTGCACGGTAGGGTCAGAGGCTGCAGGCACGCTGCACGGTAGGGTCAGAGGCTGCAGGCACGCTGCACGGTAGGGTCAGAGGCTGCAGGCACGCCGCACGGTAGGGTCAGAGGCTGCAGGCACGCCGCACGGTAGGGTCAGAGGCTGCAGGCACGCCGCACGGTAGGGTCAGAGGCTGCAGGCACGCCGCACGGTAGGGTCAGAGGCTGCAGGCACGCCGCACGGTAGGGTCAGAGGCTGCAGGCACGCCGCACGGTAGGGTCAGAGGCTGCAGGCACGCCGCACGGTAGGGTCAGAGGCTGCAGGCACGCCGCACGGTAGGGTCAGAGGCTGCAGGCACGCCGTACGGTAGGGTCAGAGGCTGCAGGCACGCCGCACGGTAGGGTCAGAGGCTGCAGGCACGCCGCACGGTAGGGTCAGAGGCTGCAGGCACGCCGCACGGTAGGGTCAGAGGCTGCAGGCACGCCGCACGGTAGGGTCAGAGGCTGCAGGCACGCCGCACGGTAGGGTCAGTGGCTGCAGGCACGCCGCACGGTAGGGTCAGTGGCTGCAGGCACGCCGCACGGGGAGGGTCAGAGGCTGCAGGCACGCCGCACGGGGAGGGTCAGAGGCTGCAGGCACGCCGCACGGTAGGGTCAGAGGCTGCAGGCACGCCGCACGGTAGGGTCAGAGGCTGCAGGCACGCCGCACGGGGAGGGTCAGAGGCTGCAGGCACGCCGCACGGGGAGGGTCAGAGGCTGCAGGCACGCCGCACGGGGAGGGTCAGAGGCTGCAGGCACGCCGCACGGGGAGGGTCAGAGGCTGCAGGCACGCCGCACGGGGAGGGTCAGAGGCTGCAGGCACGCCGCACGGGGAGGGTCAGAGGCTGCAGGCACGCCGCACGGGGAGGGTCAGAGGCTGCAGGAACGCCGCACGGGGAGGGTCAGAGGCTGCAGGCACGCCACCAGGTTTAGAGCAAATGACCGCAGGACACTTATCTACCCTGTCACGAGGCAACGCAATGCAGGAGCAGTAAGACTGACTGGGAAAGACTTATTACAAGGTTACAGCCAGAGTTACATATTCCTCCTTTTGGCTGGTCTAGTAAATCTGTCTCATGATGCATTTCACTGCTGTTAGTTTCCATTGTCCTCCAATGTATATTTTTTATTTGCTACACATTGGCAAAAGTCTGAATCCAGTCTGTGCATAATATGAAAGCTAACATTGTAGATGTGTGCCCGGAGTAAACTGAAGGAAGTCTGCATCATTGGCTGAGCCGAATTCTCCATATACTTCTATGAATTCATTGACATTTGCAGGTCTCAGGCCAATGATCAGGGCAGCCAATTACAGCAATCACATGCAGAGTGGTGATGTTTACAAACCAACCTCTCCAGACTGTAAATAGCTGCGTACATTTGCTATGCAGGAGAAAGTACGGTGTTGGAAATCATAACCGGGTGTAAACAAATACTTTCGTTTTAAAAAGTGGCTATCCTGGAATGTAAATGAAGCTGCTCTTGCACAGCTCAGTGTACATTCCGTAGACTGCGGGCGGTCTGGTAGGTTTCCTGTATTGCAGAAGACACATTACACTTCTTTTCTACAATAAAGAGCCTCCTTGCTTCTAGTTTTTGAAATTGGAACTTTAGTTGCACTTTAAACTGATTTTCTAGTGAATCTGCTAATTTAGGTCTGAAGGCCTTAACCACTTCACGTCTGGACACTTTCACCCCCTTCCTGTCCAGGCCAATATTCAGCTTTCAGCGCTATCACACTTTGAATGACAATTGCGCGGTCATGCAACACTGTACCCATATGAATTTTTTTGAGACAGATAAAACTTTATTTTGGTGGTATTTATTCATCACTGGGATTTTTATTTTTTTTTTTTTGCTATATAAATGAAAATGTCCAAAAATTTTGAATAAGTGTTTCTCTTATAAAATTTTGCAAATAAATAATCTTTCTTCATAAATCTTGGCCAAAATGTATTCAGTTATCTTTTTAGTAAAAAAAAAATAAAACCCAAATTAGTTTATAACCAAAAATTATAAGTTTTCTAAATTTTTTTTTTTACATTTTTATTTTATTTTTTTCTATTATGTTTTTTGTTTTTGTTTTTTTCTTACATTCTGTCACCCTAGCAGTACAGTGTCACCATAGTGACACTGTACTACTTGGGGGTTATGAAGATTTTTTTTTTTTTTTTTTATTCTTACACTGATTGCTTTTACACCCATAAAGGCTGTAAAAGCAGTCATTTCTCCTTCTCTCTGGCTGCATTCTTGCAGCCATTGAGAAATACTGTGTGAGCTGTGATTGGTCACAGCTTGTCACATGGTACACGGCTGTTGTGAATAGCCTTATACCATGTGACCTCTGTGATCATTTGCAGGTTTCAAACGTAGTAAGCAATTATGTCAGAAGTAACATCTTGCTTACTACTTTTCATGTGATAACTGATTGGCCAATCGGTGATCACATGATCGGGACCTCACACAGAGATCCCATACAACGATCAGTGTTCCACTGTGTCCGGAGGACACAGCAGGCATTGGTTCGCGGTGCTGCGCGCTCCCAGGGAGTGCGCACAAGCAGGGGGCAGGGAGGCTGATTATAAATGGCCACCCGCCCCAACACTCCTCCTGTCTGGTCGTTTATATACATGGGCTGGACGGGAAGTGGTTAATGACCCTTGGTCAGGAGAGAGTTACGTATGCTTTTAGGTAATGATCACTTCAGTATTTGGTGTGGAATTCTGCTTTAAAAATCTCCTGTGTATTTTATTTTGACTGTTAGTCTTGGTGAACGTTTGGCATATTTAATATTTGCTTACTAGCTGAAGGGCCACGTGGTGGGATGTCAGATACATCATGCTTTTTCATACCACATGATTTGTATAAAAGTTCCTTACCTTTGCAACATTTCATATTGGAATTGGTAGTGAAAGGCTTGCTTGTTGAATTCAATTTATTCTGGTCAAGATCACCACAAAGATTACGTTTTCCCCCCTCCCTAGGTGGCAATGGCGACAGCGAATCAGACTGTACCTGGAAGGCACTGGGATAAACTTCACCCCCGTAGATTTGCATGAACAGCAACTAAGCCTGGAACAGCATAGCAAGGCCCACAATACTGGAGCTCATCAAGAGCAAAGTAAGGTGAAGATCCAACACTTTATAGCAATGCTCTATTTTATATTCTTGGTATATTATATTTACTTAAAGCGGAACTCCAAGAAAATCAAATACTGTCTAAACACAAGATGCATGTGTATACTTACTAGAATGTTGGTGTGATTTGTTTATTGCTTTCAGATCTGTGTAGTAATCCAGTGTGAGACTTTCCCTCTGTGCAGGAGCTTCCTGAAATAAAGACCGGTCACTGCTGCTCTCTCTCCTTGTGCAGGGTGACTGGTCTTGTCTCCGCCCCCTCCTGTAGGTTTCTGCAGGCAGCCTGGATTGGATGGGATTTAGTCCCTCCCACAGCAGTGCACAGAGTATGTGTAGCATAGGCCCATGTCACTGATACTTTTATAAAGTAATCATTTTGCAAAGGCATTTGCGGCACACAAAGTGGATATATTTTCATTGTTGCTACTGAATATACTTTAAAGCTGAACTCCAGGCAGAAAGTTTGTATTTAAGATTGTTAAACAAATGGAGAAGGTAGTAAACATAACAGCCAGTCGGTTGTGTGAACTGTTTATTTTTTATTTGTTTATTTTGTTTGCAAATTTTTCAAATTTTACAATACAAAACAACATTGCCCAAATGGCAGCAAAGAAGGAAGCCAAAAGCACAGGGATAGAAGGTACATGAACATTATGCATTCCAAATTGTCACCATACTCATTAACCACTTGCATTCCTGAGGATTCCCCCCCCCCCTTCCTGAACAGGCCATTTTTTTGCAATACGGCGCTGTGTTACTTCAACTGACAATTACGCGGTCATGCAACACTGCATCCAATTTAAATTTGTCCTTTTTTCTCAAAAATAGAGCTTTCTTTCGGTGGTATGTAATTGCCTGTTCGGTTTTTATTCTTTGCGCTATAAACAAACACTGACAATTTTGAGAAAAAAAAACTATATTTTTGACTTTTTGCTATTAAACATGTCAAGTAAAAAAATCAAAAGGCCAAAATGTTTTCTGCAACGTGTCTTTTGCTTAAAAAAAAAAAAAAAAAATCCAAATACGTGTAAATTTATTGGTCTACGTAAAGGTTATAGCGTTTCCAAATGGCAGTATTGGTACTGGAATTTTTTTTTTTACTAGTAACGGCGGCGATCAGCAACTTATACGGGACTGCGGCAGGCATTATGACACTGGGGGGAACTGACTTGGTGTCCCTGACATCCCCAGTGACACCAATACAGTGATCAGTGCTAATAAAAAGCACTGACACTGTACTAATGACACTGGGCAGGAAGGGGTTAACATCTGAGGTGATCAAAGGGTTAACTGTGTGCTGTTTCATAGTTTGTTGTGTGTTTTTTCCACTTTAAGCACAGTGCTTTGTATGGCTCTGCTATGCAGAGCCATCCAAAGCAGTGTGCAGGAGCTGACGGGAGAGGTCTGTGTTGTTTACACACAGGTCTCTCTCCCTTCGGTAATTCTCAGAGATCGCCGGCGGGGAATCGCTGTCTGGGACATGGTGATTGACAACCGAGGCTGCGAATGGCACCCTACCCGGAACCACAAAATCACATATATGTGATTTTGCGTACCCGTGCTGCCCTGTAGCAGTATTTCTGCTATAGGGTGGTGTGGAAGCGGTTAAGGTATCACAGTCATTATACAAGTATGGACAGAAGGCCCCTGTATTAGGGACTCCAAGAACAGTCATATTAAGTCAGCGAGCACACAGTCATGGAATTCCAAACCACCAAGACCTGACGAAGCAACAGCACGTCTTTTATTCGGTTAAAGTTGATGCTGGAATATGTCGACTCAATGGAAGATAACCATGGAGACCAGTTTTTTTTTTTTTTGTTTGTTTTTTTTTTTTAACTTTTTATGGCATCCCCTATGTTCATAGGTAAACTCTTCCCTCCTCAGGCTAGCATTGACGGCATCTCTCCATCCATTGACAGTGTCGGAGGAGTAGATGAGAGCGATCTCATCTAAAATTAATTTTCAGGCAAGAACTAAGGCCCTTGTCCACAAGTGAACAGTTTAAATATTTGTCCTCCTGTACAGCCCGTCTGGTGATCCAGCAGACCTGCCAGACAGCATAACCAGCCAACTACACAACTATTTTCAGTTGCGGCTGTGTTACCGTTCTGCTCTTTAGATGGTGAATCTGCGCTTCTGATTCAATGTCCTGTCCACAGGCAGTTGACAGAAGAAGCCAAGATGGTGAATGGTGTTACCTGCCTGGCTATACAGCATACCAGATGTGTTAATCACAGGATTAGCTGAGCAGGGTTACAAATCCTTTTATAGTATAAGAATTTACATGTAATGTGTTTTAGATGTTTGCCTGGAAATTATTGCAGCATTTAATATTGTATGCAATAGACCTATACAGGGGTGGACTGACAACTCATGGGGCCCCCGGGCAATAGGGGATCATGGGGCCCCTGTGTTCTTGCCCAAACTCAAAAAAGCCTATGAAAAAGGTACCAGGGGCATCTCATGGGGCCCCCTACTGACTCCGGGCCCTTGGGCAGCGCCGAGTTTCCAAATGGTCAGTCCGCCCCTGGACCTATATAATATACAGTAATTGCTTTGACTTTGTAACCTTTTTTTTGGTTTTTGTATATCTTTTACACTTTGTACATCTTGAAGTATGCCCAGTGTGAAAAGTTAAATTTTTAGCTTGTTACAGGGAATGTCTAAACTTATGAAATATTACAGTATATATGTGAATGTTCACAGTCTGGCAGGACTGGGACTAATGAAATGAGGGGAAGATGCATTCAAGGCACAACTGGATTTTTAGCATTGAGAGACACCTGTCATAATATGTGGACTGTCATTATTGAACTCTCATTCAATAATGACAGAGCATTGTGCAGTGGTAGAGCAGTCCCACTGCACAACATCGCAGGTAGTTCCTTGCTGGTATTTATATAGCGCTGTCAATTTACGCAGCACTTTACATACAGTATATATTGTGCATTCACATCAGTCCCTGACCCTCAAGGGGCGTACAATCTAAGGTTCCTAACTTACATTCATACATACACATACTGGGGCCAATTTAGACAGGAGCCAGTTAACCTCCCAGCATGTATTTTGGAGTGTGGGAGGAAACCCACGCAGGCACAGGGAGAACATACAGACCCCAGGCAGGTAGTGCCGTGTTTGGGATCCGAACCAACAACCCTGGTACTGCCAGGTGGAAATGCTAACCACTTTGTTATGGAGATAAAGGAATTCCATTTTTTTGCTGCATGCGTGTTCTGGATCCTTGACTCAGAAGTATTGAAGCCAGTCAACAAGCATTTGAAGGGGAGGCATCCTCATGCAGCTTGCAACTCTGCCTTTAAGTTCATTATATTATATTCTGGTCAGTAGATATGAGCCCGAAAACAATAGTGAGTTTGTGTGCTGAAGCACCCTCAGCTGTTCGACATCTGTAGGACCATCCAATCAGAGTGGAGTGAAGCTGAACAGCACAGCAGTGGTAGAGCAGTCCCACTGCACAACATCGCAGGTAGTTCCTTGCTGCTCAGTGATGTGACAGAAGAGTTATCCCTGTTACTTTCTCTAATGCACCTCAGCAGCAGAGAAGTAAAACACATATCTTTGAGAAATTCTGTGTGTGCGCGCGCGTGCACAAGTCAGCACATATAGTGTGGCCATTCCCGAATGTTGCAGCTCCAGAATACACTTCTACACAGACTGTAAATTAGTATCCTATCTCAAACTATTATAACATACATGAAATTTATATAGCGCCCCCATACAAACAGCGCGATTTAACATGCTACAAGTGTCATCTTTTAGGCCTCTTTCAGATGGGGTGGACCCATCAGCAGGTCTGCCTGCTCAGCGGGAGATCTCTCCGCTGATCCCCGCTGAGCAGGCGGATGACAGGACCGCTCCGCTGCTGCAGAGCGGGCACAAACACTGCCCGCTGTCTTCTATGGGGCAGTCGGATGGAAATGGACCGCCTGTCCAATTCCATTCGATCCGATCGACCAGACGGATGGGGAACGGATCCCCATCGGTCTGTTTTTCACGTACATGATTGGATGCAGACCGGTGTCAGCGGCCATTTGTTTGCTGACACCCGCCAGTCCATAGAGGTCTATAGATGGTCCGGTTGGGTCCACCTGAAAAACTGACAGGCGGAACCGATCAGACTGTCAGTGTGAAAGGGGCCTTAGGGTTCATTCACACCTGAACGCTGTGTGGGAAAACCATGTTTTATGTGCGTTTCCCGCACTGCGTTCAAAATGCACTGGGTGTGTGATCTGCTGTGGGTGTCACTATAATACTAGTGACTTCCCAAATGCAAATCGTAAACAGTGTTTTTGCCTGCACTGGATCGCATGGTGCCACAGTACCATGTGATCTGGTAAAGCAGTATTAAACCAAAAACCAAAATTGAAATATATTGCAGAGACTCCTTTTGGACAGCATCATTGTCAGTCTAGGGGGAGGGGAGGGGAGGGTTAGATTCACTAGCAAATTTAGATACACTAACAAAGTGAATCCACACTCCAGATATCACTTTATAAGCAGTTTCAGCAATAGTTTTGTTCCTTTTTGGGGTAAAGGTTTTACAGCTTGTTCTGTTGAAAAAGAGGCTTACTGGCAGGATCACCAGGTTAAAATAAAAGTAAGAAAGCCTAAAAAAAGAAAACTAATGAATATAATAAATAATTGATTTTGGGTTTTTTAATGCCTTAACTTCAACACACATGGAGATTTGTGCCAAGATGTTAATTATGTACATTATGAATGAAGCTGACTTTGTACATGAATAGTTCACTGTAATCTTGTAGTACAAATTGTTATTCATGTCATGCAGCATCCGCAGCCATTTCTGGACCTCACTTGTTACCTGTGAGAGCACTGAATGAGGTATTTATTGGAGAGTCGCTGTCTTCCAGGTAATTTTATTATGTTACGTCTAATGCTCAGTTATAAACTATCTATAGATTATATAAAATTTTTGTATAGCAGGAGAAAATATGAAAATATTGCGTGTGTGTATTATTTCATATATATATATATATATATATATATATATATAAAATATAACAATTTTTTTTTTCTAATTAAACCAACCATGAAGGATGGGCACACACTGATTGCAAGTCGGCCGGTCCCTGCTGAATCGGTCAAATTTCAGTCCATCTATAGCTAGGTTTAAACTGCACTTAATGGTGGAAGACACTGTCGCATTTAGCCATAACACAGGGCTTTATTGTAAAGGAGCAGCATATGTCCACTTTGAATTTTTTATTTAATAATACAGTTTTATCGCAAAACTAAGTTGTGGCGGATCGCGCGTGTACCTTTTTATATGGTGAATGCTGTTCACAAGTGATGCAGTCCTGTTGGGCCTTGAGCAGATTCTGCCCTGTTGGACGGGAACTAAGTCAGACACTGAATCAGAATAAAATCGTGCTTTTTTTTTTTTTTCTGTGCCTTTTTGATTTTGTATTTAAACCTGTGTATGTGGTCTGTTTACTAACCTCATGCTTGGCTTGTGCTAGGAATTATCTTTTCAGCCTCTAGAATTGTATGCCTATATACATAAAATATATTATAGAGGAACAAAGTTCTTTCTTTCAAACTTTCCTTTTTATAGAATTATGTTTTTTTAGCGGTTGGTATGGCACTAAACTACTCTTGATTGCTGAATCATACTGTCATCTGCCTTGTAGCTGAGGGTGGTAGTCTGCTTTTCACATCACTACATATATATATAAAATAGGTCTTATAAGACCATGCTTGTCAATTGCCACTGTCCATTAGAACCTGGCCCCATTGTCTTGATATCTCTGCATTCCTGTGTACAGAGGGGAGGGCATGGCTGACTACAGCCTGGAGTGTAGGACTGAACGCCATGATATGAAATGGCCTCTGGTTCATTTGCATTCTTTTGATTGCAATAAAATAATCTTTCAGTTTAGTTACTGTAATTTATGGAATTTCTTACGGGATTTTCAAGTTGCCAAATACCAGCAAAAGCTGGATTTAGCTGTAGAGGCCAGTAGGAAAGTGGACCTAGGTGGACTTGATAAGAGAGAATGTCACCATTGTGGTGTTCGGTGTCCACCAGTGATCCAAGAAGCAGGCCCGAGGTGGAGCTGTTGAAGATGGCTCCAGACACTTGCAAGAAGCGGGAGGGGGGACAGTATTTTTGAGTGGATGCCATTACTATGTAAAGGATGTTGGGGAGGCGAGGGTGGAACATAGGAGGCATCGCCTGCACATGGCGCCATCCATCTGAAGTTGAGATCTGCGAAAATTGCAGAATCTGAAAAATGTTTTTTCTTATGCTATGCAAATGTATAGCAAAGTAGAGATGGATGGGCCATAAAAGGTGGAGAAACATGTCTTTTGGTAGTACTGATGTATGTAACTTATCTGGATGCTTTTTAAAGGGCCCCTGTAAAAGAAAAGTACTTGCCTATCTGACAGGCAGTAGGTTTAATTCTTTGCTCTTTTAAATATCTTGAGGTTTACTACCATCTGACACGTCCAGTTGGGTTTGACCACTGTGTGCCGTGGTTTCACCCTTCAACCCCTCCACAGATCACTGCAGAACAGGGCAGTGTAGGTGTTTGTCAGAAGGAGCCACAAAGCCATCCAGCCTTTGACCGCAGCGTCACCTATTTTTTTTTATTGTGGTGGGTTGCTGGTTTAGGTTTGTTCTCCTAGAGACAGGGTCACTTCAAGCAGATGGAATGAGTTCCTCTTTAAGATACTGGTGATTTAAATGTGAAAGTGACCTAGTTCAGGCCATGTTGAGTTGAGCCATATGTTTTTTCTGGAATGCAGGAATGGCAAGATGAAAAATTCCAGAACATAACGTGCCACTGGCAGTGCAGTCAACATGCAATGCCCGTTTTAAGTCCACCACATAATCCCTCATAAGGCTGCACAGTATATATACTCCTATGGCTTCCTCTGCATTGGCTGCAATTCTCGATCTAGTCTGATATCCGTATACACTGCTGTAAGGTTTGCACACCTGATACACACTTATGTTCTGTCCCATTCAGGGGGAACTATAAATTCTGCAAACCACGTTTTACCTTCTCGCTTCATAGGGCCTCCTACTATGAGATCTCTGTGGATGACGGCCCCTGGGAGAAGCAGAAGAGCTCTGGACTGAATGTGTGCACAGGGACTGGATCCAAAGCCTGGTAATTTTGTGTGAATGTTATTTTTATTTGAATGAAAGTAAAGGGTACACCGTCCAGACTTGTCATTGTAGGACCATGTACAGCAAACGCATATATTTACACGGATCGCAGAGTTAGAAATAGGAGACTCTGGCACTCCCTGCACATTACAGAAGATTTAAGTATAACTAAAGGCCAATCCTTTCTAGTTTTAGACAGTGGAGAGGGATTAGGTCACCTGTCAGAAATGTATTTTGGTCTGAGCCCCCATCAGGGAGATTCACCCTATTTGTCCTGTTTACCATTATCCTAGAAAGTGAAAGTAAAAGAAAAGCCCACATTTTGGGTTGTCCCCAGAAAAGTAAGAGGGGGCACTAGTTCTGTGGACCGGTGGGGCATCACAGAAATTCCCTACATTTGCAGGGGCTTTCTCTCACTTCCCGTTTTGGCTATGGGACAAGAAGTGAAGGTAAATCTCCCCAATGGGACACAGACTGCAAAAAATAAACCAGCAAGGGTTATAACCCTGCCTTACTCTGTCAAGATGAAAAAAAGTTTTGCCTGTCGTTCTACTTAACCTTGACGCTGACAGTATGCAAATATGTGGCCTCTTGGCGTCTGGGCCTTGACGCAGAGTTTCCGCGTATTTGCGTACCATTTGAAAACACATGTGCTGGGAGCACGCACCCTGCGCGCTCCCAGCATATATGTCGGACTCCCGGAAAGGTCCCGATCTCCCCTTGCGATCAGGACCTTTTCCGATCATGTGACTGCTGTGAGAGCGAATTATGGCGGTCACATGACCCTAAAACCCAACCCCGCCTCCCGGCATCTGAAACCTCTTAAAGGGCAGGAGGCGACGGCACAAAGAGGTTAAAGTTATTGTACGCAAGATGCAGAGTAATGTGATTGTAAACCCTTACATACAGTCAGGTCCATAATTATTGGGACGTCGACACAATTCTAACAGTTTTGGCTCTATACACCACCACAATGGATTTGAAATGCAATGAACAAGATGTGCTTTAACTGCAGACTGTCACCTTTAATTTTCGAGGGTATTTACATCCAAATCAGGTGAACGTTGTAGGAATTACAACAGTTTGCATATGTGCCTCCCACTTGTTAAGGGACCAAAAGTAATGGGACAATTGGCTTCTCAGCTGTTCCATGGCCAGGTGTGTGTTTTTCCCTCATTCTCCCAATTACAATGAGCAAATAAAAGGTCCACAGTTCATTTCAAGTGTGCTATTTGCATTTGGAATCTGTTGCTGTCAACTCTCAAGATGAGATCCAAAGAGCTGTCACTATCAGTGAAGCAAACCATCATTAGGCTGAAAAAACAAAACAAACCCATCAGAGAGATAGCAAAAACATTAGGCATGGCCAAAACAACTGTTTGGAACATTCTTAAAAAGAAGGAACGCACCGGTGAGCTCAGCAACACCAAAAGACCCGGAAAACCGCGGAAAACAACTGTGGTGGCTGACCGAAGAATTCTTTCCCTGGTGAAGAAAACACCCTTCACAACAGTTGGCCAGATCAAGAACACTCTCCAGGAGGTAGGTGTATGTGTGTCAAAGTCAACAATCAAGAGAAGACTTCACCAGAGTGAATACAGAGGGTTCACCACAAGATGTAAATCATTGGTGAGCCTCAAAAACAGGAAGGGTAGATTAGAGTTTGCCAAACGACATCTAAAAAAGCCTTCACAGTTCTGGAACAACATCCTATGGACAGATGAGACCAAGATCAACTTGTACCAGAGTGATGGGAAGAGAAGAGTGTGGAGAAGGAAAGGAACTGCTCATGATCCTAAGCATACCACCTCATCAGTGAAGCATGGTGGTGGTAGTGTCATGGCATGGGCATGTATGGCTGCCAATGGAACTGGTTCTCTTGTATTTATTGATGATGTGACTGCTGACAAAAGCTGTAGGATGAATTCTGAAGTGTTTCGGGCAATATTATCTGCTCATATTCAGCCAAATGTTTCAGAACTCATTGGACGCTTCACAGTGCAGATGGACAATGACCCAAAGCATACTGCAAAAGCAACCAAAGAGTTTTTTAAGGGAAAGAAGTGGAATGTTATGCAATGGCCAAGTCAATCACCTAACCTGAATCCGATTGAGCATGCATTTCACTTGCTGAAGACAAAACTGAAGGGAAAATGCCCCAAGAACAAGCAGGAACTGAAGACAGTTGCAGTAGAGGCCTGGCAGAGCATCACCAGGGATGAAACCCAGCGTCTGGTGATGTCTATGCGTTCCAGACTTCAGGCTGTAATTGACTGCAAAGGATTTGCAACCAAGTATTAAAAAGTGAAAGTTTGATTTATTATTATTCTGTCCCATTACTTTTGGTCCCTTAACAAGTGGGAAGCACATATGCAAACTGTTGTAATTCCTACACCGTTCACCTGATTTGGATGTAAATACCCTCAAATTAAAGCTGGCAGTCTGCAGTTAAAGCACATCATGTTTGTTTCATTTCAAATCCATTGTGGTGGTGTATAGAGCCAAAAATGTTAGAATTGTGTCGATGTCCCAATATTTATGGACCTGACTGTATATCCACTGAAGTGACTGGTCTCAAGTGATGCATACAGATGAAACGAATCCTCCAACATAAGTTGTACCTGTTTACCTGCAGTCTCTCATCTCTATATTCGTTCAAGTTCCAGAATTCATAAAACGGGGGTGGGAGCTGCAATTACACGCTGCAGAACTCAGTGAGGGAACCTCTGAGAGCTGGTTGGAGGGAAGAGGACCCCCCCACAGGAACAGAGCTGAGGCTGTAAATATGCTGGAGGTCTCTCCCCTGTAATCATTTTTTCTTTTTTGTTAGGAAAACTCATCAGAAGTGATTCATGCTGATAGCAGAGGAACGAAGCAGCAAACAGAAATGACACTTGGTGCTCTGGATAGAGACTAGTACATATTATAAAGGGATATGCTTTGTTCATATTTCATGTCTGAGGTTTACAAGCACTTTAATACATGTGGGGAACCACTAAAATTGCAACACATTTGGAGTTATTACCCCATCACATATTGATGTAATTAAAGACAAGCAGTCAGACGTCAGGAGCCTATGGTGCAGTCACTGCTACATATCACAACTAAAAATAAAGTGCATTTGCGCTTAGCCTGACATCTGAGTCCTCGTGATTTTTAAAAATTCTCTTCTGGTTTGGTTTCTAAGGATAACCCTATAAATGTATACATTTATATACAAAAAGTTTTTAATAATGACTGACCAGCATATCCCTTATCCGTTTGTTATTGTGGATATCTACATTCATCTGAATCTACAGCTGGTAAAAATGTCAGCTCTTGGGGGGCCACTAGCAATACCAGTGACTAGTCCTTTCCGCTCAGCTTGCCTTTCTTTTGAACATCGCTTCCAAAGTTCTTCTGTAACATAACAATACAGATGCATAAAACAATTTGACCTGTTGGAGTTGAAACCCAGTGTCTGTTTACCTTTAGGAATATCCTGAAGATTCCTGATACCTGACCTCTATTTTATCCACCAAACTTAATAGTGCTCCTTGGTATGTGTCCCTTCTGTACAACTAAAGACTGGAAATTAATGCTGATTATATCTAGACAATGAATTGATCCTGCACTCTATGTAATTGAGAAACATTTGAATCGGAATCACTCAACGTGCATCCTTGGCTTACAGAAAGAATTAAAGGATTGCTGTATGTAGTCTGATTTCAGCTTCTTTATGTTTCAGGTCTTACAATATCAACAAGATGGTGCCACAGACTGTGGAAGAAATACTTCAGATCGGTAAATCGATTCAACATATATACAGTGGATATAAAAAGTCTACACACCCCTGTTAAAATGTCAGGTTTCTGTGCTGTGAAAAAATGAGACAAAGATGAATCATTTCAGAACTTTTTCCACTTTTATTGTGACCTATAAACTGTGCAGCTCAATTGAAAAACAAACTGAATCTTTTAGGAAGGGAAGTAAAGGTAAACAACTAAAATAATGTGGTTGCATAAGTGTGCACACCCTCTTATAACTGGGGATGTAGCTGTGTTCAGAATTAAGCAGTTACATTCAAAATCATGTTAAATAGGAGTCAGTATTAACCACTTGCCCTCCTGACGTTTTACCCCCCTTCCTGACCAGGCCATTTTTTGCTGTTTGGCACTGCTATTTCAACTGGTAATTGCGCGGCTGTGCAATGCTGTACCCAAACGAAATTTATGTCCTTTTTTCACACAAATGGAGCTTTCTTTTGGTAGTATTTGATCAACTTTGCGGTTTTTACTTTTTGTGCTATAAGCAAAAAAAGACCAAAAATTTTGATAAAACCCCCGATATTTTTCACTTTTGGTTGTAAAAAATATCCAGTACACTCCGTTAGTTATAAATTTAGGACAAATGTATTCTGCTATATGTCTTTGTTAAAAAAAAAAAAATCTCAATACATTATTAATTGGTTTGTGTAAATGTTATGGCGTCTACAAACTATGGTGTGTGTGTATAAGTATGTGTGTGTGTATAATGTGTATATGTGAGTGTATGTGTATGTGTGTATATATATATATATATAGGAATTTACGTAGCCTTTTCTTTCTGATTGCCTATCACACTTCTTGAGGTGCTAAAATGCCAGGGCAGTACAAACCCCCCCCCCAATTACGTTTTTGACAATCCTTTTTGGAAAGTAGACATCCCCAGGATTTTGCAGAGAGGTGTGTTGAGTCCATGGAACATTTTTATTTTTTGCCATAACTTTTTTGAAAATGACAATTTTTTTTTTTCTTTACACAAAGTTGTCATTTTAATGATATACCCATGTCATGCATGAGCAATATATGTGGAATAACACCCCAAACCACATTCTTCTACTTCTCCTGAGTATGGCAATACCACATGTGAGAGACTTTTTGGCAGCTTAGCTACATATAGGCCCCCAAAATCCAATGACCATCTCCAGGCTTTTAAAGGACATATTTCCTCATATCACTTCCCACTACCTATCACAGTTTCGGAGGCTCTAAAATACCAGGGTAGTACAAACACCCCCCCCCCCAATTGACCCCTTTTTGGAAAGTAGACACCCCAAGGAATTCAATAAGAGGCATTTTGAGTATTTTACAGATATCATTTTTGTGACAGGGTTTCGAAAAAGAAAAAATAAAATAAATTTTCTGTTAGTTTTGTTAGTTTTTTTTTTTTTTTCACTTTTAATGCGAATGCATTAATATCCCCTATAACTTCAATGGGCATTGTCATATATTCTTTTTTGAGGAATCTGTGGTCTATCAGACTCTAGATATCTCCTCTGCCCTTACATTATCTAATCTCACCAAGATGGGTGTGATCAGATGCTTTCCCAACTTACAAATGGTGCTGTTTATATCCTGAAGTGATGAAATGCTCGTAGCTTCCGTCATTCTGGTCTCTGATCCACTCTATAGTCAGCCAGCAGATCTGCCTGTGAGACAGGAGAGCCCAAGAAAACTGTGGAAGGCAGCAGGAGGGGGTGATGTCCCTTCCCGCTGCTTGTGAAAACAATTCAGCTAATTGGCCACTAGGATTGCTTTTAAATGAAAGCCAATCACCAGCTTCAAAAAAACAATACCAGGATGATGGCTGTAGCTAGAGGCATCATCCCGGTATAATCACTCAAAGTCCAGCGACGTACCAGTACATTGCTGGTCCATGTTGGGCATATATGTAACAGCAGAGAATACGGGTATACGATGAATCGGGTCTGTGGACCAATATGACCGCAATTCATTCTTTTTGTAATGCACATGTTGAATGCAAGTCCCAAACAAGTTTTAAATTCAGAAACCGTGATAGGTTTACATGCGAATTGTCTGGCAAGAGCTGAATTTGTGTGGGCAGTGATGTGTTGTGTGCGTTTGCAGGTGCGTTCACACCCCAAAATCGTAAGCGACACAAGATTGTCACTTTGCCCAGAGCTGCTGCTCGCCCACAAAATGTGGGTAAGCGGTTGGCAAGTAGTTTAAAAAAAAAAAAAAAAACCCTTAAGATAAAAAAAAAAATTCTCAATATGGTATTTTTTATTTTATTTATTTTTTAAAATTGTCTTTTAAATACTTTTATCAAAATAGTACAATGTTACCATAGTAACATTGTAATACTGTGGGGGGGGGGGGGTGATCAGGGAAATATATATTTTTTTTTTACGCTTTGCAGGAGAAATAACAGTAAGTTCTGCAAAGCTTGCTGTCATGAATCTTAATTATTCATGAACTGTCATCAATGAGTTAAGTTTTTGACAGCTCAAGATAGTGGTCTGGAGCTGGTACAGGGTGCTGTGATTGGCCCCATGTATCATGTGACATCTATGGACCAATCCGCTCACTAGGAAGAGAAGCAGAGCTGTTATGAATGAGATTGATTCATAACAGCTTTGCTTACATTGTGATCATGTGATCGCATAGCTGATCACCGGGTTCCGTTTCCTGGGAACTTCATTCCGCTTTGTCCGCCGGACACAGCAGTTGTGGTTGGGGAGCGCTGTGCACCCAATCTGGCGCGCAGTGCCCCCTTGTGTTGGTACAGCTAGAGCAACGTACGAGTACGTCGCTTTGCCTGTAGCTGCTGCCCGGCCGCAATACATTGCAGTCGGGAAGCGGATAAAGTGCCTCTGGTTAACCCCAAATAAAGTTCAGCTGTTCTAGTAGGTCTTTCCTGACATTTTCTTAGTCGCATCCTACAGCAAAGCCATGGTCTGCAGAGAACTTCCAAAGTATCAGAGGGATCGCATTGTTAAAAGGTATCAGTGAGGAGAAGGGTACAAAATAATTTCCAAGGCATTAGATATAGCATGGAACACAGTGAAGACAGTCATCAAGTGGAGAAAATATGGCGCAACAGTGACATTACGAAGAACTGGACTTCCCTCCAAAATTGATGAAAACAAGAGAAGAAAACTGGTCTAGGCCTACAGCAACATTAAAGGAGCTGCTGGAATATCTGGCAAGTACTGGCTGTGTAGTACTGTAACAATCTCCCGTATTTTTCACGTCTGGGCTATGGGGTAGAGTGGCAAGACGGAAGCCTTTTCTTACGAAGAAAAACATCCAGACCTGGCTAAATTTAGCAAAAACACATCTGAAGTCTCCCAAAAGCATGTGGGAAAATGTGTTATGGTCTGATGAAACCAAGGTTGAATATTTTGGCCATAATTCCAAAAGATATGTTTGGCACAAAAACAACACTGCACATCACCAAAGGAACACCATACCCACAGTGAAGCATGGTGGTGGGAGCATCATGCTTTGGGGCTGTTTTTCTTCAGCTGGAACTGGGGCCTTAGTCAAGGTAGAGAGAATTATGAACAGTTCCAATTACCAGCCAATATTGGCACAAAACCTTCAGGCTTCTGCTAGAAAACTGAACATGAAGAGGAACTTCATCTTTCAGCATGACAATGACCCAATGCATACATCAGATCAACAAAGGAATGTCTTCACCAGAAGAAGATTAAAGTTTTGGAATGGCCCAGCCAGAGCCCAGACCTGAATCCGATGGAAAATCTGTTGGGTGATCTGAAGAGGGCTGTGCACAGTAGATATCTTCGCAATCTGACAGATTTGGAGTGTTTTTGCAAGGAAGAGTGGGCAAATATTGCCAAGTCAAGATGTGCCATGCTGATAGACTCATACCCAAAAAGACTGAGTGCTGGAATCACATCAAAAGGTGTTTCAACAAAGTATTAGTTTCAGGGTGTGCACACTTATGCAACCATATTATTTTAGTTTAGTATTTCTACTTCCCTCCACCTAAAAGATTTCAGTTTGTTTTTCAATTGAGTTTTACAGTTTATAGGTCACATTAAAGGTGGAAAAAGTTCTGAAATGATTTATCTTTGTCTCATTTTTTCACATCACAGAAACCTGACATTTTGACAGGGGTGTGTAGACTTTTTATATTCACTGCAGGATCATTTTGTTCTAATATAGCCAGTGTGTACTTTTTTTTTTTTTTTATACTACTGGTATACCAGATAATGGGTCACTTCTTACAATATAGCTTTTTGTCTTTTTTATAATACTGGTATACTAGATAATGAGATAATTATCTTACAATATAGACAGTTTGTCTTTTTTATTACTAGTATTGCAGCTAATAGACCCATTTTATTATTATACGGGATTTATATCGCACAGTTTGCTTGATGCTTTGCTATATAAAGGTTGACAGTACAGGTACAATACACCTCAATACAAGAAGCTTACTAGGGTCCTGTTCGTGAGAGCTTACAATCTAAAAAAGGGCAAGTGATACAAAAAGGCAATAGTTTTGAGGGGATGAGCTGATAGAGAAAGTAAAAGTTTAGTTTTTAGGCAGAGGCAATTGAGATGAGTTGTGATGGGTCACTTAAAGTCGGATGAATTGGGTGGGGAGCTCCAGAGGATGGGAGAGGCTCTGGAGCAGGTAACGAGGGAGCTAGAGAGCAGGATGTTTTAGGAGGAGCTGTGTATATAAATTTATATATTATCTGCTATACTCATAGAGCAGATAATAAGACTCTGTCCTATTATGAACATAAAAAGAAAAATGTAGCCACTTGCCCTCCAGAGCAGGGGTGGACTGACAACTCATGGGGCTCCTGTGACCTTGCCCAAACTCAAAAAAGCCTATGAAAAAGGTACCAGGGGCATCTCATGGGGCCCCCTACTGACCCCGTGACCTCGGGCAGTGCCCAAGTTTCCAAATGGTCAGTCCGCCCCTGCTCCAGAGGATTTACCCCCCTTCCTGACCAGGCCATTATTTGTGACACAGCGCTGTTACTTTTACTGACAATTGCGTGGTCATGCAACGCTGTACCCAAATGAAATTTTTCCCAAAATTGAGCTTTCTCTCAGTAGTATTTGATCGCCTGTGTGTTTATTTTTTGTGCTATAAACAAAAAAACACTGACAATTTTGAAAAAAAAAAACAATTTTTGACTTTTTGCTATTAAACATGTCCATTTAAAAAATCAAATCTCGTCATAAATTCAGTCCAAAATGTTTTCTGCGACATGTCTTTTCTAAAAAAAAAATTCCCAATATGTGTAAATTAATTGGTTTACTTGAAAGTTAATTCATCTACAAATGGTGGTATAGATAATGGGATTTTATTTATTTTTACTAGTAATGATCAGCTACTTATAGCGGGACTGCGGTGGGCATTCTGACACTGGGGGGACTTGACTTGGTGTCACTGACATTCCCAGTGACACCAATACAGTGATCATTGCTGATAAAAAGCACTGACACTGTACTAATGACACTAGGCAGGAAGGGGTTAACATCTGGGGCGATCAAAGGGTTAACTGTGTGGTGTTTCACATTATGTGCTGTGTGTGTGCTGTCCACTGTAAGCACACTGCTTTGTGCTATGCATAGCCATACAAAGCAGTGTGCAGGAGCTGACAGGGGAGAGACCTCTGTTGTTTATACACAGGTCTCTCCCCCATCAGTAATACTTGGTAATCACCGGCCGAGACCTGGTAATTGACAGCCAAGGCCATGTACAGCGGTGCGGGGTAGGGCTTATGTGCGCTCCCTACCCGGAAATGTAAAATCATATAGATATATATACCGTATTTGCCGGCGTATAAGACGACTTTTTACCCCTTAAAAATCTTCTCAAAAGTCGGGGGTCGTCTTATACGCCGGTATAACATGACATGACACTTTTTAGGGGGGCGGCGCGGTGCCGCCGCCGCCCCCCCCCCCTTCCCCTAACGGAAGGGACACTAAGTACAGGGGTGGGCAGGGGCTATTTCTTACCTGGTTCCGGTCCCACGACGATCCGGTCCAGGAAGCGCGGCTGCGCCTTCAGTTCGGCCACTGGAGTTCGCGCGGCTGCTCGGCTCCGCCTCCTCACCAGCGATTGGCCGCCAGAACTGTAGCTCAGGAAAGGCACACAGGCGGCCAATCACCGGCGAGAGGGTGGAGCCGAGCGGCCGCGCGAAAATCGAGTGCAGGACCAGCAGGTAAGTGGTCAGTGTAGAGGTGCTGCTGCAACCACATATGCTGGCTGCAGCAGCACCATACGAGAACAGTCAGCAAGTGTCAGTGGGAGGAATAGTGCCCCATCATTGGTGTCACTGATACCAATGATGGGGCACTATTCCTCCCGCTGATACCTATGATGGGGCACTATTCCTCCCACTGACACCAATGATGGGGCACTATTCCTCCCCCCCACTGACACCAACGATGGGGCACTATTCCTCCCCCCCACTGACACCAACGATGGGGCACTATTCCTCCCCCCCACTGACACCAACGATGGGGCACTATTCCTCCCCCCCACTGACACCAACGATGGGGCACTATTCCTCCCCCCCACTGACACCAACGATGGGGCACTATTCCTCCCCCCCACTGACACCAACGATGGGGCACTATTCCTCCCCCCCACTGACACCAACGATGGGGCACTATTCCTCCCCCCCACTGACACCAACGATGGGGCACTATTCCTCCCCCCCACTGACACCAACGATGGGGCACTATTCCTCCCCCCCACTGACACCAACGATGGGGCACTATTCCTCCCCCCCACTGACACCAACGATGGGGCACTATTCCTCCCCCCCACTGACACCAACGATGGGGCACTATTCCTCCCCCCCACTGACACCAACGATGGGGCACTATTCCTCCCCCCCACTGACACCAACGATGGGGCACTATTCCTCCCCCCCACTGACACCAACGATGGGGCACTATTCCTCCCCCCCACTGACACCAACGATGGGGCACTATTCCTCCCCCCCACTGACACCAACGATGGGGCACTATTCCTCCCCCCCACTGACACCAACGATGGGGCACTATTCCTCCCCCCCACTGACACCAACGATGGGGCACTATTCCTCCCCCCCACTGACACCAACGATGGGGCACTATTCCCCCCCCCCCACTGACACCAACGATGGGGCACTATTCCACCCCCACTGACACCAACGATGGGGCACTATTCCACCCCCACTGACACCAATGTTGGGACACTATTCCTCCTACTGACACCAATGATGGGGCACCATTCCCCCCACTGATACTAATGATGGGACACTATTCTCCCCACTGATACCGATGATGGGGCACTATTCCTCCCACTGGTGTGCACTGGAAGAGGGGTAGTCTTATACGGCGAGTATAGCCCAAACACTACATTTTAGCAGGAAAAGTAGGGGGGTCGTCTTATACGCCGGCAAATACGGTATATGATTTTGCGCACCCCTGCCGCCCTGTAGCAGTATTTCTGCTATAGGGTGGAGGGGAAGCTGTTACACTAGTAAATGTCAATCCTATGATCATCATGACAGCCTCTGTTATGTTGTTATGGAATAAAGTCTGTGCTGAATAATCCTTACACTGTTATACAGCTTATCAGTTGTTTTCTTGTTCATCAGTTAAAAGCCACAAGAATCTGAATCTGACATTGGACAGCGACTTCGTAGAGAGAGGTGAGTTTGTACACATTTCACCTAGAGAGTCTCTTGTGCATTTAAAGCAATCAATGAAAACTTTGGGAAAGAGTACTGGAGTTCCGAGGTGACGGATGTGCTTTCCTTTAATCGGATGCAAGCTGCTGGAAATTGACAATCTTTCTGCATCCCCCTTTGTCTTTGAATCCCCCTATAAGCATCTTCAGAGTTCACATCACTAGTTGAATGGCAATCACCCATTTGCAAACAGTGACACACGAACCTAAAATAAATACGCCTGTTTTCTGTAAGCCATGTCATTTTACAGAATATTTCTTTACAGTATAATAAAGACCAAAGAGATCTGAAAGGGAGTCGGGGATACAGATCTGGGGAAGCACCAGTCAGAGTGTTAATGGGTCTGGTCAGACATACCCCCCTGTAGTAGAGAACAAAAGAAAAGCGCGCACCAACTACTACAGTCTAGATCGAGCTTCCCCAGCTCTGTGTTAGAGCTGCATAACCTTTGACCAGTGTTGGACGAACATTATCATTGTATTCGATCGACCGTCCTCTGGTCTGAGCCCCTGAGTGCAGGAGGTGGATGCGTGTCGACCAGATATACCCCCCTTTACTTCTCTGCACTATCAGGTCCACCTGTCAGGTTTTCAGGTGGACCTAATCGGAATGTTTATGCATTTCTATGGTGTGTAAACGTACCGCCTACCTCCAGGTACAATTGGGTCCGCTGAAAAAAAAAAAAAAAAGGCTCCATCCGTTTTTATTTAGGCAGAGCGGATTGAAGGTAGCTGGATGGTTTCTGAGAGTAGAGTCTGTTTACTCCCGACTGCCTATAGAGTCATCCGCCTGCATTTCTGAGCTCACAGATCCCTTGCTAACAGGAATGGAATCCCCCCCCCCCCACCAAAAGCACTAGACTTGGAGAGCAAAAAGCACACTTCCAACTTAGAGGAAATATATCACGTGTAGGAATAAAAGGTTTCATTCACACAAATGTAATTTTTATTTTTTTTTAAATCAGAAGTGATGTTTATTAGTCATACAAATCTCAAAATGACAAAGCAAATACAGAATATCAAAGACTCAATCATTAATAAACCGAACAACATAATAAATAAAACCCACACGGATGTACCGTATTTTTTGCTCCATAAGACGCACCTGACCAGAAGACGCACCTAAGTTTTAGAGGCAGAAAACAGGGAAAAAAATATTCTGAACCAATGGACTGCGGACACAGTACAGGAGATGACCAGAGACTGCGGACACAGTACAGGAGATGACCAGAGACTGCGGACACAGTACAGGAGATGACCAGAGACTGCGGACACAGTACAGGAGATGACCAGAGACTGCGGACACAGTACAGTGAATGACCAGAGACTGCGGACACAGTACAGGAGATGACCAGAGACTGCGGACACAGTACAGGGGATGACCAGAGACTGCGGACACAGTACAGGGATGACCAGAGACTGCGGACACAGTACAGGGAATGACCAGAGACTGCGGACATAGTACAGGAGATGACCAGAGACTGCGGACACAGTACAGGAGATGACCAGAGACTGCGGACACAGTACAGGAGATGACCAGAGACTGCGGACACAGTACAGGAGATGACCAGAGACTGCGGACACAGTACAGGAGATGACCAGAGACTGCGGACAGTACGGGAGATGACTGCTGACCTTTGGGGAGGGGGGGGAGTGGGTACCTGAATTTGACAGGTACCCGCTCTTACTTCTGCAGAGTTGTTTTTTGGTTAGTGTCAGCTCTGCAGCGGGACCTTACCTGTTCCTCTATCCAGCGCTGCGCTGTCTTCCCGGCTTCTGTAGTGTGGGCGCTCGGCTTGACAGCCGGGTGCCAAGTGTGCATGCACGAGAAGCGCTGCGCTTTGTGATTGGTCTGGCGGCTTCTGGGACCTGTCATGTGTCCCAGGTGCCGCCTTACCATTCACAAAGAGCACTGCTTCTTGCGCATGCACACTTGGCACCCGGCTGTCATGCCCAGTGCCCACACTACAGAAGTCGGGAAGACAGCGCAGCGCTGCAAAGATGAACAGGTAAGGTCCCGCTGCAGAGCTGAGCGGCCGGCCCGGTATTCTGACACGGCGGCAGTGGAAATACAGGACCGGCCGCTCCATATTCGCTCCATAAGACGCACTGACATTTCCCCCCCTTTTTTGGGGGGACAAAAGTGCGTCTTATGGAGAAAAAAATACGGTAATTAGGTGTAAAAACGTAAATGGCTGTACTTGTCTCCGCAGCAGCAGGAACGTGGCATGCTTTTTGCCTAAATACAACCGTGTGCATTTGCCGTTTACTTTAATGTTTTGTTTTGTTTTTTTTCAGTTACCAATAAATATAACGACTCTTTGATATTCAGCCCAGAGGAGCAGAAGATGTTTTTCAGTGTTCGGGAACCGATTGCTAACAGAGTCTTCTCTAGTAGCCGGCAGCGTGGATTTACCTCCAAGTAAGTGTTGCTCTTGGAGTCAGTCAGTTGCGTTTTGGTGTCCATTTAGATGTAGAAGTACAGCGACTGATCTGTATTCATATTTGGGGGTATTTGAGGAGGTGGCTTCTTTTCAGATAACAGGCTGACGTCTCGCTCCACCAAGTAGAATTGTTAGGAAGGTACGCCAGTCTGTTACAAGATTACTACATTACTCTTACCCCACTCCACTTGAAAATGAGTGTGTCATGTTAAGCCGCAGTGGAGAGGGTCTCAGGACCTGAGATGACCCCAGGGGAGAATTCTACACTTACTCCCTTTAGCACCTTTCCATTGTCTGTCATACTGGCTTCAGGTGCTCAAAGTTTTAAAGAAAACCCGTGCAGAGATGCATGTTTAGGCCACCATTGCTAACCACCTTATGAAAATGCTAGATGCCTGGCAGCCAGGGATTTTACTCTGACTAGCCTGCGGTTAGTATGCAGCAAATTAAATTTGTCATGTCTGAACTCTTGATATATTCACTTGTTCCTTGTCTTTACTGAAGCCATTCGAATAGTTGACAGGCAGGGAATTAGCATTTTTCAGAAGAGGTTAGTAATTGTTGCCACTGACTTTAAAAATGAAAATTTGTGCTTGGAGAAATAGAGAAGAATCAGAATGACAGCAACTAAGCCCTGATTCACATGTGCGTTCCTGAGGGCCACGTTCTGCGCGGGCAGGGGAGCCCATTCATATAAAAATAGACTCCTGTGCCCTACAACACGCAGAGAAGTCCCTGCACTTCCTCTGAAAACGCAGCCCGCAAGGGAACCTTGGTTCTCAGTACGGTTGCGATGTCCAGTGCGGGCGGCGTGCCATTAGAATTAATGGCCCCCGCGGGACCGCATTCCTCTGTGTGGGTGGTGCGACTGCACAGATTTTTGTGCGGATCCGCGGCGGCACCACCCGCACATATGTGTACCTAGCCTAAGTCATCCTGCTTAAAGCAGAACTGAACCTTCCTATTGTTTACAGTCAAAGAAGCCGCCATCTTAGCCTCTGATCTGCAGGTACAGCTAATGCTGAGCGTGCAAACCGTTATGACATGACACCAGACGTTTGGCTTGACGGTAGTTGTGCGCCAAAATGAAATTTCTGGTACCGAAACTGAAAATTCAGAATGCTTTTTGGCAAAAACTGAAAACAAAACAAACCGTTCTTAAAATGTTTTTTTTAATGCAATTAATGTGGCTGACAATTTTGGATTGAAGTCACTGGGGTGGGTGTATTTTTGCATGAAAGTCTACGAGGCACATGTATCGGCACCATTATCAGCAGCTTTTTTCCTATCGGCAAAATGCCGATAACTCTATTTTCGGTCACCGATTATATCGGTGCATCCCTACTTGACAGCTTAGATTAGAGCACAAGCAACTGTGACAGTTATCATTCACTGCTAAAAATCAATAAGCTTAGTTTTTGCTTTAATACAAAAGGGATAACAGGCGCATGGTGTGGCAGTCCATGTGTGTTTGATGAGTTCCAAATGAGCAGGGGTGAAAGTAGTCCAGCGGGCACTAAGGGCAAGCTGCATAGGAGCGCAGCATAACTCTGCAGAAGGGAAAACAAAGAAACACAGCACCTCTAAGTGTGTATTGTGAAGGTATTTAATAGAAAGATAAGTTGTAACTCACATCTTAGAATTTAAAAACCGGCTCATGGGTGAGAGGGTGAGACGTCTGTAGCCAGAAGTTGTTGTGTGTCTGATCCAGAGAGGAGATCGATTGAGTCCGCCAGCAGGTGGTGCTCTGCATGTGCAAAGTAGATGGTATGCCTGGTGGAATCTCCAAGGTTTCTGCCAGCAGATGGTGCTGTGCATATGCAGCATAGATGGTGAAGCCTGGCAGAGTCTCCAAGATGTCCGGGATCAGCACGTGGCGTCTGACATCAAAATGCGACACGTTTCTGAGCATGTGCAGGACGAGATGAGTCCAGGTGCGCTCTTTCATCAAGCAGGGCTTTTTAGTTTTTGCTTTAAGACTTCATGCACACTAGAAGCTAAACACTGGTAAAAAAAATTGCTGGGTTAAAAAAAATGCTAATATTTTTAAGTGTTTTTTCACAGCGTTTAGCACTGGGTGGAGCATGTAACCTGTTCTGAAAGTGAACTTCTCCTATTTGCTTCCTTTTGATCTTTTATAGGATGAGTGTAATGTTGGGGTTTACAGCATACACATACAAAGATTCTAGCGTCCATGTTTATATCCTGTAGGGGGTGTGTGCGATTTCTAACGTCCATGTTTATATCCCGTAGGGGGTGTGCGATTTCTAACGTCCATGTTTATATCCCGTAGGGTGTGTGTGCGGTTTCTAACGTCCATGTTTATATCCCGTAGGGGGTGTGTGCGATTTCTAACGTCCATGTTTATATCCCGTAGGGTGTGTGTGCGATTTCTAACGTCCATGTTTATATCCCGTAGGGGGTGTGTGCGATTTCTAACGTCCATCTTTATATCCCGTAGGGGGTGTGTGCGATTTCTAACGTCCATGTTTATATCCCGTAAGGGGTGTGTGCCATTTCTAGCATCCATCTTTATATCCCGTAGGGTGTGTGTGCGATTTCTAACGTCCATCTTTATATCCCGTAGGGTGTGCGTGCGATTTCTAACGTCCATGTTTATATCCCGTAGGGTGTGCGTGCGATTTCTAACGTCCATGTTTATATCCCGTAGGGTGTGCGTGCGATTTCTAACGTCCATGTTTATATCCCGTAGGGTGTGTGTGCGATTTCTAACGTCCATGTTTATATCCCGTAGGGTGTGCGTGCGATCACGGTGCTGGGATGCTTGCATGGTGGTCGATGGAGGAACATCGTTTGAGTTCAATGATGGTGCTATTGTATCTATAACAATGGCGGAGGATGACGCGCTGTGCACAATACTGCTGGACGACTAATCAGCACATAGAGGACACATACAGCTTCAACTGCAGGAGAGCACTCAATGCTGCCACGTATCCCTTTCACTGGTGATAACCCTCATCTCAGGACACTAAAATGCAACGTTATCGGTTCAGCATCACTGACCGGAATCGGCGAATGGTTCAGTCCTTCAAGATAAGCGTAGGACCCTGCAGACTGAACTCCTCTGCACACCGAACACCTTGCATGGGGCCTACAATGCTGTCTAAGCTGTGAATCTAGATCTACCCTCAGCTGTACCATCTACCATCCACCCACACCGATGCCAAGATCACATGACTGCCGTAATGCTCAGTCGTTGAACTGTTGTATATTTGTACAAAGAGATATATTATTGGCACTTCTAATGCAATTTTGATGGCTTGTCTGCCTTTTGCGTCAAGCTATTTTTAGCTGTTTTAAAGCTGCTTTTTTTTTTTTTTTTGCTGTAGCGGAAATAATCATTGGACATTGGGGTCATGTACCAACTGAATACCTCCTAATTACAGCCTTTTGATAAAAAATTATTGCTATATATAAAATATATACCCTGTTTGAACTTTTTAAAATCTTGAGTACTTTCTGTAATTCCGTAAAGAAGCGTTTTTGTGGATAATTGCAGGAAGTAGTTGGTGAATTGGCTACCGGTGTGATCTGGAACACAGAAACAGGGATGTGGTTCAGGTTTGCCCACTACCAAGGGTTTAACAAGGCCTGCAGGATGGAGATTCATGGTCCCGATGAATTCTAGTGCTAATTTATGTTGGGTGCTTGTTTTCTTTCATACTACAATGCACTGCTCAACCTTTGAACTATGGCCAGCAGGCTTAGAAGGAAAGGAAGCAATTGATCTGGGGGAGAAAAAAAAGTGGTCATCTTGGGATACGATTCCTGAGGCCCAACTGGCACAGCAAGCAGATCAATAATATTTAGGTCCAGAAGACCTTGGTGTCAGGAAAACATGTCAGAAGTGACTCCTAGTGATAGCAGAGGAATGAAGCAGCAGACAGAAATGACACTGTTCTTAATTGAGACAAGAACACACCATAGACAGATGTTTTGTTCATATTTCATATCTGAGGTTTACAACCACTTCAACCACTTGCCCTCCTGAGGATTTACCCCCCTTCCTGACCAGGCCGTTTTTTGTGTTACGGCGCTGCGTTACTTTAACTGACAATTGCACGGTCATGCAACCCTGCGCCCAAATGAAATTTTACGTCCTTTTTTTTTCCCCACAAATTGAGCTTTCTTTCGGTGGTATTTGATCGCCTCTGTGGTTTTAATTTTTTGTGCTATGAAAAAAAAAGACCGACAATTTTGAGGAAAAAAACTATTTTTGACTTTGCTGTTAAACGTGTCCAGTAAAAAAATTTAAAAAAATCAAATTTCATCATACATTTAGGCCAAAATGATTTCTGCTCCATGTCTTTGCTAAAAACAAAAATCCCAATATGTGTAAATTAATTTGTTTACGTGAAAGTCACAGCATTTACAAATGGTATATATACTGGGATTTTTTATTTTATTTTTACTAGTAATGGCAGCGATCACTGACTTATAGCAAGACTGCGGCGGGTATTCTGACACTGGAAGGAACTGACTTGGTGTCACTGACATCCCCAATGACACCAATACAGGGATCAGTGCTAAAAAGAAAAGAAAAAAAAAGCATTGACACACTACTAATGGCACTGGGCAGGAAGGGGTTAACATGAGGGCGATCAAAGGGTTAATAGTGTGCTGTTTTACTTGGTGCTGTGTGTGCGCGCTTCACTGTAAACACACTGCCTTGCATGGCTGTGCACAAGGTGACGGAGAACGGTTTCGTTTACAAACAGTTCTCCCTGTCAGAGATGCTCAGCAATCACCGGGTGACGGTGAGTACTCACTGCCCGGGATTCGGTGATTGACAGCTGTGGCTGCAAATGGTGACGTGGGTAGGGAGCATACACGCCCCCTACCCAGAAATGCAAAATCACACGTGTGTGTGTGTATATGTATGTATATGTGATTTTGCGCACCTGTGCTGCCCTGTAACAGTATATCTGCTATAGGGCGGTCGGGAAACTGTTACTGAGTGCATGATAGGAATTGGTCCATGGCAGGACAGTTATCAGGGAAACAAAAATGGGCACAACAAACTGCTAGCCAGTTTCTGTGTTGGGCAAATGTGGCCTATCAACAAGTATGTATTGCTGCTAAAGCAAAAAACATTGAGGTGATTTAATAAAAGGTAAATATATTGTGAAGTTGCTCCAGAACTTAGTAAATGAGGTAAAGCTTCACTTTACAAAGAATACCCAATCACATCCAAGGAAAATAAAAACCAGCATTTTTGCTTGTATGATAGAATCAGCAGAGCTTCACCTCATTTCAGAGCTTCCCTTCAGATCTGGAGCAACTGCACTGGCAGTGCACCGTATATTTGCCTTTAGTACATTAACCCCATTGCATTTCAAACTGGCTTACATACAGCACCCAGAGTGGATTTATTTCAATATATTTGTTAAAATCCTTTTAGCAGCCAAATACGCACTGCAAGTGTATGCTGTTGCTGAAACTATTTTTGAAAACACACTAACACCAGAGAACAGCTTTAGGGCACCCCCCCCCCCCAGCATGGTTTTTATAGAATTGAGGGGGGAAAAAAATGGCAACACTGAAAATACACAATTAGTTCATGCCCCCCCCATTGCAGTACCAAGCTTCCCATTTATTATTTTTTAATTAAAGCCCTAAAAATAGCCAGAATTTGTCAAAATGACTCCTAAGGCCCCTTACACACAGGTGATCCAATCAGGTCCGCCTGTCAGTTTTTGAAAAAGCGCTAACACCAGAGAACAGCTTTAGGGCACCCCCAAGCATGGTTTTTAAAGAATGTGTATTTTCAGTGTTGCCCTTCTTCTTTTCCTCAATTAGTACATGCCCCCCACTGCAGTGCCCAGCTTCCCATTTATTTTTATATATTTGTAATTAAAGCCCTAAAAATAGCCAGAATTTACCAAAACTACTCCTCGAAGGCCCCTTGCACACAGGCAATGCAATCAGGTCTGCCTGTCCATTTTTCAGGCTGACCTGATCAGGTGGTCCCTGTATCCCTCTAGACCAGGGGTGGGCAACTGTGGCCCTCCAGCTGTTGGTGAACTACAAGTCCCAACACACTTCTGCCTTTGGAGTCATGCTTGTAACTCAGTTTTGCAATGCCTCATGGGACTTGTAATTCTACAACAGCTGGAGGGCCACAGTTGCACACCCCTGCTATAGACCAGTGGGTGTAAACGGACTTGTGTCTATCTACCCCCACCTATGTCCAATCTGATCCGCTAACAAGAAATGGAAGAGGATCCGTCCCCTTTTGTCTGGGTCGGGGTAGGCAACCTGCGGCTCTCTGTTGTGGAACTACATTTCCCATGAGGCATTGCAAAGATTACAAAACTGACAAGTTACAGCTATGACTTGCAGAGGCATGATGGAACTTGTAGTCCTACGGCTCTCAGGTTGCCTACCCCTGGTCTAGGTGGATTGGATCAGAGCGCAGTCGGGTGTAAATGGACAACCCATGCAGCAGAAGGGCTGTATCCACACTGCATAAACTGCAGACGCAGATCTGAAATCTGCCCGCTCTGCTCAGTGAGAGATCAGCAGACAGATCCCCTGCTCAGCAACACGAATTCTGCCCCATGAAAAAAGGGGCTTTATACTTGCGTAGGATTTGCCCCCAAGTTTGGATTCATCAAACTGTGAACAAAATGTGCTGAACTTTCATCGTAAACTGAACCTGGACAGATTTTATCCGTGCCTACGCATGATCAGCTGCTGGGACTTTATGGGCTTGAGAAACGCTGCTCTAGTTTTTACCTTTTTTTTTCTTATCAATCCATATTCTGGCTTTGTTGAGATGAACTTCTCTTGTATCAGAGCAGTGTATACAGCAAGCCTTTCCAAGCCAGACAGATTTGTTGATATCATTTAACCACTTCAGTACTGGGCACTTTCACCTCCTTCCAGTCCAGGCCAATTTTCAGCTTTCAGCACTCACACTTTGCATAACAATTGCGTGGTCATGCAACACTGTACACAAATGACAATTTTCTTTTTTAGACAAAGATGGTGCTTTCTTTTGATGGTATTTAATCACCACTGGGGTTTATTTTTTGCTAAACAAATGAAAAAGACAAACTTAAAAAAAAAAAAAAGTTTTTCTTCCAAACTTTTTCGGTTATAAAATTTTGCAAATAAGTCATTTTTCTTCACTGATGGGTGCCGATGAGGCATTGCATCTGATCAGTGGATTGTGGGTGCGGTGCCAGACTCCTACACATTCTCCCTCCAGCTTTCTCTGTATGGGCTTTTAGGCTGAGAGCTGGAGGGAGTTTGAAGGGTCTGAGTACACTGATCAGCACACTGTCTATAGAGAGCTATAAGGGCTCATGTACACAGGGCATTAGGAAAACTCTTCTGAACGATGGAAACTGGGAAAATGTAGGTTAAAAAAAATGTCAGTTTAATCACGTTTGCATACCATGTTTAAAGCAGTTTTAAAAGATAATCTCAGGTCTCCTTCCCAAATGCCCAGAATAACAGTAAAAAAATGAACTCTTTCAGACATTTTGAGAGGAGCAGTATGTGCTGAGATGACCTGTCTTTTCTGGTTTTATTCACTATGGATCCCATCATGAGCATAATGCGGCACGTTCTACCATTTATTCCTTTATGCGAAACCTGCAACTGACTGCACTGGTGTACCAGGTCCATTTGAATACATGGAAACCCCAAGGTTCTGTTCTTGGGCCCCTCCTTTTCTCTCTATACCTCCTCCCTGGGCCAACTGATAACCTCCCATGGTTCCAATACCACCTCTATCTCTCCACTCCCCAGCTCCCCCCCCCCCCTCAATCTCCTCGCGTATCACAAATCTACTAAGCGACATATCAGCATGGATGTCACATCACTATCTTAAACTCAATCTTTCAAAACTGAACTTGTAATATTACCTCCCTCTGATCCCCCCACAGCTTTACCATTAAGATCAACAGCACAACCATTGGTCCTTCCCCTCATGCCAGGGTGCTAGGCGCAATCCTAAACTCTGACCTCTCCTTTGGGCCTCACATCCACTCACTGGCTAAATCCTGCCGCCTCAACCTCTGGAACATTTCCAAAATCCGCCCCTTCCTGACCAATGACACCACAAAACAACTTATCCACGCTTTGGTTATATCCCGCCTCGATTACTGCAACTCCCTCCTCACTGGTGTACCGTTACACAGGCTATCCCCCCTTCAGTCTATTATGAATGCTGCTGCTAGACTCATACACCTTACCAACCAATCAGCGACTGCTGCCCCTCTCTGCCAATCCCTCCACTGGCTTCCACTAACCCAACGTATAAAATTCCAAATACTAACCACAGCTTACAAAGCCATCCACAACACTGCCCCTAGCTACATCACCAACCTTATCCCCAGATATCAGCCAAATCGCCCACTCCGCTCCTCCCATGATATCCTCCTCTCTAGCTCCCTCATCACCTCCTCCCATGCTCACCTCCAGGACTTCTCCAGAGCCTCTCCCATCCTCTGGAACTCCCTACCACAGCATGTCTGGTCAGCCTCCACCCTGTCTGCCTTTAGGTGATCTTTGAAAACTCACTTCTTCTGGGAAGCCTACCCCACCTCGACCTAAGAACTGTTCCTGAGCCACCTCCATCAGATCATTCCCTGCAGCTATTACCTTTTGTATCACCTCCCCCTTCCTTTAGATTGTAAGCTCCACGAGCCGGGCCCTCCTATTCCTTCTGTCCTGAAATGTATTGTAATTGTACTGTCTCCCTTATATTGTAAAGCGCTGCGCAAACTGTTGGTGCTATATAAATCCTGTATAATAATAATGGAAACTGCTTTGCATGCATTTCTGATGATGAAAAAAGGTTCTGGACATGGAACAGTTAAAGAACACTTCTAAATGCGGTTAACCGGGTTTACAAGCATAAAATCTAATGAATGCAAGTTTGGTGCGCTCAAAAAAAATTACTGTACACTCAACTGCCTGTAAACAATGATGTGTACATGGACAGAGGAAACATTAGGGAGAGTTCAGGGGCTGCTGTACATGAGCCCTCACCCATCCATGGCAGACAGAACTTGCAAATGAATGATGCAGCTGCGTGGGTGGAACTCCACAAAGTCGCACTGATTTTAAATGTGACAGCAGCTGACTGCTTTCACAGTGGAAGGAGGCAGGAGAAGTTCTGAAAGGCAAACATAAGCTGCCCATACACATAGATATTCATTTGCATTTGATTTTCTAATCGTTAGTGGGGTCACATCGATGTTTGCTTTCAACCGCAGTGCAGAGAAAATTCGAAGGGGCAGGAAGGCTGGCCAAACACATGTAGATTTTCAGACAAGAATAATGGTCAGAAAAGTCGTATGCAAATTCTTTGAACATTCGATGAATGGACAAATGTTGTTCAAAAATTGTCTTACTTTTAACATTCGACTTTATAATGAATGTAATTTTTGAATGATAACCACATATACTTGCCAAAAATTTGTTTGAGCAAGAAAAGTTTTCCTTCGTGCGCCTTTGAAATCCCATCACTGCTGTTGAAAATTAACATTGATTTGACCCCACTAACGATTAGAAAATTAAACGAACATTCTTGAATGAAAATCTATACGTGTATGGCCAGCTGAAGGAAAACTTTCCTCGGTCAAACAAATATGTGATTATCGTTCAGAAATTACATTCATTTTAAACTCGAATGCTAAAAACAAAAGACAATTTTTGGATGACATTAGGCCATTCACCGAATGTTCAAAGAATTTTCATACGAATATCCTTGTCTGAAAATCTACACGTGTATGGCCAGATTAAGCCTTTGAAGCACCATTTAGCTCTGGTTTTGGAAGGTAGAGAGACATGCTCATCAAAAACTGCAGGCAACAGCATAAAAAAAAAATCAAGCACTGAATAGTTATGATGCCCCCTTTCCTGTACAGCATATCCTCTTTCTGGGAATGTCCAATTACTCAATGCTGACCCAGCTCCTTCACCCCTCAGTATATAACTTTGATGTAGCTACTTGGGGGTGGCTGGATACAGTAGAATGTCATGAGTGATAGCTCTGCATCTTCTGGGACATCACACCCTATGGAGACAAGGAGGACACTGATGAGATGGGAGGCTCGTAGCAGGGGACAGCATGACTGCAGACATCCACACCATCTGAAGGCACTCTGTAAGAAGCCCCTGAGCCAGGGGCGGACTGACAACTCATGGGGCCCCCAGGCAATAGGGGATCATGGGGCCCCTATGTCCTTGCCCAAACTCAAAAAAAGCCTATGAAAAAGGTACCAGGGGCATCTCATGGGGCCCCCTACTGACCCCCGGGCCCTTGGGCAGTGCCCAAGTTTCCAAATGGTCAGTCCACCCCTGCCCTGAGCTGTTAGTAGCAAGTGAGCTGGAGGAGCCTGATACAGCCCGATCTCCATCTAGAATTCAGTGTGGTAAAGCAACAGATAGGGTAAGAGGCAAGTACTAAGAAAACCCAAGCAACTGTGAGCAGGTGACAGCCAGTAGTTACTGCAGGCAGACAGATGGACTGAAAGTTCAAATGGCTAACTGCAAGCAGGAGAATCATCAAAGGCTTCCTCAGTGCTGCATGGCAGGAAAGAGACGATAGACTGTCAGCACCCAGTCCCACAACGGTGAACAGGGCGGAATGGCACACAGCAACCTATAAAAAAATGAGGGTGATCTTAGAGACTGGAGCAACCATCCTCTTAGAAAAATAGGCACAGCAGCTGCACAAAAAGAATATGGAAACACGATTTGCAGGTGTGAAAGTGACAGCATGTTTTGTATTGAAAGTGGAAGTGATGTAACATTCCTTTGCTTCTGCTGTGTGATGAGACACCTAGCTAACAGGTGGGAAGCCTCACTTCCTTCATTCACTGCATGCGCTTGCTAGTAATACAGAGTCATGTCAGAGCTTACTGAGGTGTTGCCAGCTGTCACTACAACATGTACGTCCTGCTTCTGTGAGGTGGGAAAAACAGTGACCAAATCAGTCAAATTATAGGCATTCTCTTCAGACCAGGGGCGGACTGACCACTCATGGGGCCCCCGGGCAATAGGGGATCATGGGGCCCGTGTCTTTGCACAAACTCAAAAAAGCCTATGAAAAAGGTACCAAGGGCATCTCATGGGGCCCCCTACTGACCCCGGGCCCTTGGGCAGTGCCCGAGTTTCCAAATGGTCAGTCCGCCCCTGCTTCAGACAATACATTTTTGGTGAGATAATGGCAGTAAATTGATGCAGTCTGCTGCTTTCATTACTGTAGGCCCTCCCTGTGACAGGCAGTGCTGGCAGAGTCTGCATAACTATCTCCCAAACTAACAGGAGCCAAGGCTGGCCACACATTATACAATTTTCCTTTAGCCAAACCATATAATATGAGATCATACTTAAAAACTTTCAGTTTGTATCAATGAGACAGGTCCTTGCACTACAAGGTAAATCTAAAGGGAATTGAATAAGACAATTGTTTAACCTCTTCTCAAATGACAGCCTGCAAAAACCCTCACCTTTCCGGGTGGGCGGCGTATGGCGTCCTTTTGGGCATGCGCAGTTTGCGAGCCTGCAGAGCCACTCGATCCATCACCGGCCATGTACCTCAGACACAGCCGATGACAGATCTGAGTACTGACCCCGTTGCCGGTACCATGTGACCTGCTGTGACCAATCACAGCAGGGCACATGACAGTTGTATACAATGGATGGCTTCATTCATGCCATCCATTGTATACTAGTGTGTCTAGTTGTGAATGGTCACAGCAATCACATGCACAAGCTGGGCCAATCACAGCCCAGCTGTGTCATGTGATTAGCCGTGGCCAAATGAATCGATGTCATTCAGGTAAATGCTCGCTTATAGCAAAGTAATTATTTGCTATAAGCAAATTGAGTAAAAAAAAAAAAAAAAAAATACTGATCACTTCCCCAAAGTAGTACAATGTTACTATGGTAACATACTACTTTGGTCATAGTGAAATATGGAAAAAAAAAAAAAAAATCTTAAAAAAGGAAAAATGTAATAAAAAATTAAAATAATTTTTTTTTTGTCATACTGTCACCAGTCAGTGTCCCTGATCACCGCCATGCCAGTTATATGACGCTGTACTGCACTGGTGACAGTATGTAAAACAAAGTGAAAATATTTTTAATTTTTCGAAAAATTATGACAAAAAAAAATACAACTTCAAAAAACTTGCCATGCCTCTTATAAAGTGCGTCGGACTGTCTACTTTGCAAAAAAGGGCTAATTTGGGGGATATCTGTACTGTTCTGACATTCTTGGACCTCAAGAAATTAGATTGGCTGTCAGTACTTCAGGATTGATCAATATTCAGATCTATCCCATAGTTTGTGAACTCTATAACTTTCCTACAGACTAAATAATACATCCTAATTTGGGTTATTTTCACCAAAGACATGAAGCAGAATACATCTCGGCCTAAATTTATGAAGAACAATTATTTATTTGCAAACTTTTATAACAAAGAAAAACGTGTTTTTTCCCCCCAAACTTTTCAGTCTTTTTTTGTTAATTTAGCAAAAAATAAAAAGCAGTGATTAAATACCACCAAAAGAAAGCTCTAGTTGTGTGAAGAAAATGATAACATTTTAGTTTGGGTACAATGTTGTATGACCGCGCAACTGTCATTCAAAGTGTGAGAGCGCTGAAACCTGAAAACTGGCCTGGGCAGGAAGGGGGTAGAAGTTCCCGGTATGGAAGAGGTAATTGTATGGCCAGCTCTAGAATCAGCTATAAGAGTGGCTGCAATCCTTACACTATATACAAGTCACCTTCTTCACAAATTAGTCCTACTGAGTGTTTCACATGAACAAAATAAATAAATATAAAAAACAAGACATTTTGGAAAAAATATTTTATAATAGTTTCCAATATAAGATTAAACACTGTTCTACATTTGTTCCAGGTTTGCAGAGACAATAAAAATGAAAATAAAAAGCTGCTTCGATTGCTTCACACACCAAGACTGTCATTTTGTAAGCTCATCTGTGTAGATGGCCGTTCTAAAAAGGACAAACAGCTTATATACATGGCTGACAGATCTAAAAAGACTTCATTTGTCATGCTTCTTTTAAAGCAATGCATATACAGTAGTTCTTTCAATCCACTTTCCTGGCTGTGACATGCTGTATGTGGATGTATGTGGACACCCCTCCAACGTTCCTGCATTCAGGTACACAAAGCCAGGGGCTGATGAAAGTGTAATGAGGGAACACGAATGGCCTGCACACAACCCTGACCTCAACCCTACTGAATACCTTTGGGGTGAACCAGAATGTCAACTGCAAGCCTGATTTTCTCATCCAACACAAGGTCCTGGACCTCCCAAAAGCTCTAATGGCTCAATGGGTACACCCCATACAGGTGTGATGGTCAGGGTATCCTCATACTGTATATGATTGACAACACATTTCATTATCCAATTTACTGTCTTGCTCATAAGAGGCCTTCCCCATACTGGTAATGTTCATCCAATCCTCTAGCCATACCCCCCCCTCCCATTAGTTTGCAGAAGAGCCATTCCGACTGCAAGTCCGATATCATGTAGTATGTATTCTGAGATCTGGCTGACAGTGTAAGATATCTGCAACTTAACTTGGGTAACAGTAAAGGCCAACACTGAGCATAAAGAAAAACATTTTCCCATGGAGTCAGGCTGTGCCGACACTGCATAGGCCAACTGTTTGAGAGCTTACATTCACCCAATCCTTTGTTCCACCAAAAAACAGCACTCCCCCGCAGTCCCGCAGTGAACTGTTCCTGGTCTATGGAGCCTGCTCTGGGCTTGATGACATCAGGAACAGTCCACAACTTGAGACCACTGGAGCACGATGGTTGCCAGACCAGTCTTGTGCTGGCAGGATAGGTGGAATAGGCAGGTAGGTGTACATCTTTCTCCTCTCCCATGCAGTGGGCTGTCTGGGCACAGCTCACTGCATGGGAAAACTTTTTTTTCCCCGGAGATGGGCTTCAACAATGTTACAGGGGAGAAACAGCCAAGTCAATTTCCAGCAAGTAGAAAAGGTGTGATGTGTAACCCTTCCTAAGTGTGCCATAACCCACTATCAGAGGAATGACAGACTGGAGCAGCTATGCGTGGCAACCAATCAACTTCAAGTTTTCATTTTCAAAGCTTAACAGAACAAGCTGGCGTTTGAAGCGGATTGGTTTCTAGGCACGGCTTCTCCAGTTTTAGTGTTCACAGAAACCAGTTATCGAGCTCTTACTTGGAATCTACAGATTGCTAGGCACAATATATCACTAGATTTCCTTCCTCTCCCCAATCCCTTTAGGCCAACCGCATCAGACAAAAAACACACAAATTCATTCTTTTGTCCATCATTGTCACACCTAAAGAATGCAATAGTTAAAGGCTAGGCCCCCCCATGCACACCAATGTGATTTGTGACTTCAAAATCGTATGACAAGTCGTGCCTATGAACTGTTCAAAATCGGGGCGACTCCCACTTTGCAGTGTGGCACCAATTTTGAAAAAAGGCTCCTGCACTAATTTTGACTGTTTCATGTGCAACATTCATAGACATCTGTGCATGACAACACGCAGGTATCAAACAAGCTGCATATGAAATCGCACCGACCACCAGCTTTGAAATGGTGCTAGTTCAAGTGAAGTAGCATGATTTCAAAGCCGCATTCAGTGTGAACCAGAATTCTACAAGAAAAAAGTTACAATCACAACTTCTGCAAATGTTACAAGTCCATCTTCTGCAGTGATGAAACATAATCATGCAATTCATTCATTCACAGATCTCTGTGAATGAATGACACGGGCTGGGAGGACTAAGCCCCACACAGCTGAGAAACTTTCAAAAGTGACAGCTGCTGCAGGGGAGAAGGGCCCCCTTCATGTTGTCACAGGGAAAGGAAGTTTGGGGGGGCACTTGTGTTATGATATACCCTAGATAATTGTGTGACAGTCCAAAAGATCAGATAACCTTTCCTGAAAATTATACTGAATGCTAAGCTCACCATCCATACCAACACATTTTGGTGACATTGTGTAAAATGGAAAATACTGACAAAAACATACTAAAGTATTGCAAAAATTATCTCTAGCTCTAAAATTATAAATTCATCCAGTCATCCCCTGCCCCCTCCCCTCCCCAAACATACACTAAAAATACAACTTGTACAGTCCCTCCATCACCCATACACAGTGAAAAAGAAAAAAAAGGTCTCAGTAAATGACCTGAACAGGCTCACTCAATCTCTTCCGCAGCACATACCATTCCCTTTGTTTCCCTACTGATCCATTGTGGGGAATTGACCAAAACTGGAGCAGCTGTGCATAGAAACCAACCAGCCATGAATAGCTGCATCTGTTTGATCCAATCTTGATAAATTCCCTTCATATATCTTCACAAGTTCCCAAACAATCTTGGGGTCACTGAGGATACTGTCCCGCCCCCATGTGACATCACTTGTCCAATCACTAGGGCCGTCAAGTAAAACAAATTATCTGCTTCCAATACATGGATTCACCATAAGATAGCCATAGTTCTCTCATTAGCAATGAAATGTCTTAAATCAACACTTCAACCCGAGAATTGAAGAACGTTTGAGATATAACAGCAGCGGTGGTCAGACCTCTGTACATACGGACTGTACACAGCGGTCCAGTCCAGAGATCCAGTAAAGGAAGATGGAGAAGTTGAATTGCTGGGGAAAGGTCAGGCAGGGGATTTTGCAGTGTGACATACGGTATTGAATGCTCTCAATATGGACTGTATACACTCAAAGTGATGAAAGAGAATAAAGGTGCAGTGGTGTTAGTGAATGGTGTTACATCAGATTTAATAAAAGGATTGTGATCAACAGAAAAGTGGATCTAAAAGTGCCCGCCATCCATCTGGTCTGGCAAACAATAGCATAATGGTAAACAAATATATAACCTCCTCCTCCAAACCCCTCAAAAAGTCATACTTTCTCCCTAGAAAGTGCAATAATCATATATAACCTTTTTGTGATATAATAATACAATTAGACCCTAAAGTGTCATATAAAATCTCAAAAATCCCCAAAAAATGTCCAAAAAAAAGAAAAGTCCAGTGTTCAAAAAGGTCCCAGATTTCCAAACTTTTTCATCCAATAGAAAGGATTGACTCCTATTCCATCCAGTAAGAACCTCAAAAATAAAAATAAATACTCTAGTGCATTACCTTTATATAAAGGAATAATCACTCAGTGCAAAAACTCAACCACTTAAAATGTGCCAAAAACCTTTTATAAAGTAAATTATTTTATACAGTGCACATATGTACTACAAATTAAACTGTGAGCACTCTGTGATCACTGCAACACTGTGCAAACACCAAAAACCAGCACCAATAGTATTAAATACTATTATTAAATACTAGTATTAAATCTCCTGCAGACGAAGTCCGGAAGTGACGAAACGCGTTAGAGGAGTGACGTCAAGACGCACGTACGCAAACCGGAAGTGTCGCCGCGGCCATTTTGTTGGTTATCCACACATGGTTTTCTGCATTTGTTTGTTGGAACTTGTATAGGAGCCATGTCTGGAGCTGGAAATTCTAAATTTTAAATGTAAGTGGCTATTAAAATTTTCCCTATACTTTGAATATGAGCCCTGAGACCGTTCTTGTCTTTCTGAAGACCTTGGAAAAATATCTTTAAAGAGAGAATGGAAGATCTCTGATCTATAATGCTCTTAAGCCGATTATATACATACAGAGGGTATTAATATTTAATACTATTGGTGCTGGTTTTGGTGTTTGCACAGTGTTGCAGTGATCACAGAGTGCTCACAGTTTAATTTGTAGTACATATGTGCACTATATAAAATAATTAATTTACTTTATAAAAGGTTTTTGGCACATTTTTAAGTGGTTGAGTTTTTGCACTGAGTGATTATTCCTTTATATAAAGGTAATGCACTAGAGTATTTATTTTTATTTTGAGGTTCTTACTGGATGGAATAGGAGTCAATCCTTCCTATTGGATGAAAAAGTTTGGAAATCTGGGACCTTTTTGAACACTGGACTTTTTTTTTTTTTCATTTTTCTGGGATTTTTGATATTTTATATGACACTTTAGGGTCTAATTGTATTATTATATCACAAAAAGGTTATATTATATGAATAGCATAATGGTGCTGTGGGGCAGAGTGATGTCACATTCTCCAGAAGCAAGGAAGTCGTGTTCATTGTCGATTCCCCTAGAGGTGGTTATACGCAATTATGGACAGATTATTTAAACCCCCCCCTATATTCTCAGTTTTTTCTTAAGTAGTAGACAATTAGAAGTCTGTGTTTTGCACTTAAATCAGACACTACGGGTGATGTTTATTACAAAACTGCAATGACTGCTTCTGTGCTTTAAAAAAAACGTCACGATAGACAGCACAAAATGCTGCTTTTCCAACTAAAGGTTCCCCTATATGAGTGGTGATTGTGTTTACGTAATCTGGCTGCTGCAAACTGCTGGAAATTATTTCCTCCATGTGTCAGTAAAGAGAACCAAAGCCCATCTCTTAGTATGAAAGTAGAATTAAAGGCTAAACGTTTGATCTCATTTAGGAGGGAGGGTAATAACCCGTCTGGTTTTTTGCCAGCTGCGGAGGTTTCCCTTTACTTCTTGCCTCATAATCAATCAAAAAAAACAAGAAGTGAGGAAATCCCCACAGGTTTAGGGTAACACCCCCCCCCCCCCAGGTCACCAGAACTAATGTTCCCTCTATTTCGGGACAAGCCAAAATGTGGGATTTTCTTTTACTTTCAAGAACAGTAAAACAGGACAAAGAGGGTGAATCTCTTGAAAAGGGGGGGGAACAGCCAGCAATAAGTACCTGACAGGGGGTCTAATTCCTCTACACAAAAAAAGTTTTGCCTTTAGTTATTCTTTAAAGAGAAACACATGCGCCGTCATTGCTAGCTTCCTACTTATGGAGAACTGCTAGAGTCGACACGTAGAAGAAAATCATTCGCCAAATATAAAAATGTCATATTGCCGCTTACCAGTCTTTCTATATGGTTGCTGCATTCGGTTTTTTTCAGGATTTCTGGCAGGATTAGAAGGTATTTTGCACTTATTGAATCAATATTCTTTCAGTGGTATATTTAACAGACCAAGAGAAGATTGCTGTTAGGGTTTACATAGGCCAAGTCACTGACCTGCGACAAGTATGCGGATTATCAGAAAAGATAGAACTCCTTACCTGCATCTGGAAGTATGGAAGAGCAGAGGGTCCACATAAACAGCCAGATAGAGATCATTTGTAGAATGAGAGAACAGCACTAGCTGGCTCCATGCTTCTCGCACAAAAGGTTTCCTTACATGTTTAAAAACTATCAAAAGCCTAATTTCTTCATAAACTATCCAATACTCCGATGTGACAGGTCTGTGTAGATTATAGCTTGCTAGTACAGGTTAAAAAGAATCTAGATAAAAGTCTATTTAAAAACTTCATGTATTCTCTGCACTGAGTATATGAAGAGGACATCAACCTGGTACAACGTTGTGTGTTAATTGCCCTCCCCAAAAGCACAACAGATTGAACCGATCTCCTATAATGCTTGTGTGATGGGGGGGGAGGGTTTCACACAGAAAGCCAGGATGAGGCCAATTTCCGTTTCACCGACTGCACAGAATTTTACAGCTGAACTTCATCACAGATACAAATGAATGCAGACCTGTAAGGCTTTGTTCACACGGGCATAGGACCGCATACAGCAGTGTGAGGACCATGGGATGTACAGGTGTTCTGTGCATTCATGTGCAGGCAGTCACATTCGTTTCAATTGCGATGCAGAGCCTGCAGACACAGATGCGGTTTCCAATTTGGCAGCTGTACGTGTTAATGGGCCTGTTCACAGCATGCATGGAGCCACATGGCTGTCAAATTGGAAGCAGCGGCTGTGTCTTTGCAGTCATGACACCTATGCATCCCCATGTGGGAAAACACTGACATTGCACTGTGCATGTCACTAATGCTTCATTAAATGTATTTTTTTATTGCAAGCAATGAACGTTCCTTAGTTTAGCCTTGCATCAACTTTATAGAGCAGTGGTTCTCAACCTTCCTAATGCCGCGACCCCTTAATACAGTTCCTCATGTTGTGGTGACCCCCAACCATAAAATTTTTTACCCAGTAATTATAATTCATGAAGTGTCGTTTTACCTCCAATACTGCTGCTTTCTACACAGTAGCTGCTCTTTACACATTGGAAATATGTGTTGTCCGATGGTCTTCGGCGACCCCTGTGAAAGGGTCGCGACCCACAGGTTGAGAACCACTGTTATAAAGGCTTTGGTATGCAGAACTCAGACTTGGGAGACCTGCAGGGGGAGGGAAGGATCAAAACGTAGGCAGTCAGGTGCGCTGCAGTGCTAACAGACATGAAGATAGAAAGAGCAGAGTGACAGAGATAAGCTCATCAGTCTGCTGCTTCTCTTTTCCCTGTCCAGTCACAGGCTGAGAGAAGGAAGACCTGTTAACTGCAGCAGAGAACAATCAGATCTCTGGTTCCACCAGACAGGGCTGTGCGGAGTGGCAGAGCTGTGTAAATCCCCAAACTGTATAGACAAATTCTTTGGTGGTAAAACAGCTCCCTTATGTGAATTTATCGGTGTATTTAGTGGCTTTCTGAAATTCAGCTTTGTCATTGCTATACATTATTCATTGCTAGCCCTCTCAGATTAGAGCAGGAATCATGTATCAGATGCAATTTAATAATGGGGTTTTGTTTTCCAAGTAGGTTTTCAGACCTAGAAAACAACATAGACCTTTTTTTAAAACCGGTTTCCATTAAGTCCCTCTACACTGCTATCTACTATAAGACAAATAAGGGTAAAAATACTAAGAAATGGGATCTGTGCTGTGTGAGCAGCTCTTTGTTGTGATCTAAAACCTTGCAAATTCAGAAATAGCCAGTCTCGTATAAAGTGCTGCCCACAGCAACCAGACCCATCTACAGGCTGCAATGACAGAATGGTGGTGTGTGTCCGGTAATCTGCTCAGGGCAGCAGACATTTTAGACTACTAGACCTATATTGTAAAAATTCATCTGGAAATGTGTGTAGCGTGACACATCAGCACCATCCCAGAAATGTTCAGTGGATCCTCATCCATAAATACCACCAGGTTAGGTTCAGTTTAGAAATGCTACGTACAGTACTTCATAGGATAAAAAAAAAAAGAAAGTCTTATTCAGTTCCGACAATTCAAGTTTCCGGATATTCGGGACAGAGGTTCCTTTCCTGTCAACAGTCTTTATGGTTTAATGACAACTTGCATTTTATGCCCCATACGTCCCGGTTCCTCTTGTGGCCTGTGGTGGGCCTGGCAATGGTACTGAAGAAAGAAGAGTTTATCCTAACGTTAGACAGCGACTCTTTCAGTAACTGCAAGGGACCATCCATCACTATGCCATATACACTGAGTGTCTTCAGGTGCATGTACTTTCCCAGATCACTGTGAGAGGGAAAAATATAAATCAAATCATAGCAATTTAATAGAAGTACAGTATGTGTTCCACAGCTCCTTCTAGAATAGACTAACTGGCTTTTTAATTCTAAGTCTGATTACAAAAAGACGTATACAGTACAAAGATGAAACGGCTGCACAAATTATGCATCACGTGACACAGATTAAACTGCCCGTGCAATTAAATGTTAAAACAACATCTGCTGGGGGTACCTTACAACTGGAGATGAGATACACTGTGTATATATAAAAAAAAAAAACCAACAAGACAAATGGATTGGATGGACTAGAGTAATTTCCATGTACTTTTAAAAAGATCATTGACATAAAAGTAAAATTCCTTGCTTAAAAACCCATAACAGATCACACATAGGGCCTCATCTGTGGCAGAATGTCTTTACTTTGAAGTTTCTCAGAGCACATTCTTAGCAGAATACAAAGTAATATGGTAGAGAGGAGATCACAGACATTGCAATGTTACATGAATACAGAGTTTTATGGTCCATTCATAAAAATCAGGTTGCTGTCTGGTGACATAAAAAAGCCTCCCAGCTGTTTTTTTTTTTTTTAATTCATTAATTTGAATAGTGATCTGCTTGCTTACTATCAATGATGATAGTAAGCATAGTAATCAATGAATGAGATCAATCATGATCTGGTTTTTTTTTTAAAGTAGTAGTAAGGCTGTACCGCTGCTTTATAAATGAAGCCCTTAGCAGTAGATTTCTGTGAATGATATTCATACTGCAGCTAGAACTAATTGTAAAGACCAGTTCTTGAATGTGTTTATAAAACTTGCTTATTAGAAAATACATCTTATCTGGACAAAGAAATCTCAGTCCAATTACTTTGATGGTAATGTAAATACTTACAGCAAGGATGCAGGACAGATCTGGTAGCAGCGGCTGAGACCGAGATGCTGGAGATGAAGCAGTTGGTGGAACACTGGAAAGCATTCTGGAGTCAGCAATACACTGTCACTGCACAGAAGAGGGTATTATTAGACAGATCCCATAACATATGGAGCCATTTCTTCTACTGCTACTACCAGCATCTAAATCAGTTAGAGAAGCATAGAACAACTCTAGCAAACAAAGCTACCCCACAAGTAAGCCATTCCTTTCAATATAGTGATAGAATGAGGTCAACTCTGGGAGTTTTTCAGCCAGAGTTCAGGATGTACGCAAGTGGCCTACACCTATAGTAAAGGGCATTAACCAACTTTAATCAAAGCTGCACAGTTTGTTTTGATGTACAGGTGCCCCTCATCTGCATAGGCAGTAGGTTTTTTGGTGAAAACGAATACACACACATATTTATACATACATATATATTCTGGTTCACAAACATACCATATACGCCAACTAGTGTATATTTCCAACATAGCTATCCTTATTTCAACACACTTGGCAAATTTATTGGATGGGGGAGTGTGGCAAATTATTTAATCGGAACAAGTCTCTATAGGAAACCAATGGCAAGGCATTCAGTGGTGCGTATTCCAGCATTTGATTAAGGGGATACCAGTAGGTATCACACTTCAGTAAAAGTGTTCAGGTAGCCACCCGGGTCACTTTTACTAAAGAGCAGTTCCAGTGAAATTAGAAGGAAGAAAAATTTTTATATATATATATATATATATATATATATATATATATATATATATACACATACACACACATATACATATATATATACATATACATATATACATACACACACATACATACACATATATACACACATACACGCAGTCAGGTCCATAAATATTGGGACATCGACACAATTCTAACATTTATGGCTCTATACACCACCACAATGGATTTGAAATGAAACAAACAAGATGTGCTTTAACTGCAGACTGTCAGCTTTAATTTGAGGGTATTTACATCCAAATCAGGTGAACGGTGTAGGAATTACAACAGTGTGCATATGTGCCTTCCACTTCTTAAGGGACCAAAAGTAATTGGACAATTGGCTTCTCAGCTGTTCCATGGCCAGGTGTGTGTTATTCCCTCATTATCCCAATTACAATGAGCAGATAAAAGGTCCAGAGTTCATTTCAAGTGTGCTACTTGCATTTGGAATCTGTTGCTGTCAACTCTCAAGATGAGATCCAAAGAGCTGTCACTATCAGTGAAGCAAGCCATCATTAGGCTGAAAAAAACAAAACAAACCCATCAGAGAGATAGAAAAAACATTAGGCGTGGCCAAAACAACTGTTCGGAACATTCTTAAAAAGAAGGAACGCACCGGTGAGCTCAGCAACACCAAAAGACTCAGAAGACCACGGAAAACAACTGTGGTGGATGACCGAAGAATTCTTTCCCTGGTGAAGAAAACACCCTTCACAACAGTTGGCCAGATCAAGAACACTCTCCAGGAGGTAGGTGTATGTGTATCAAAGTCAACAATCAAGAGAAGACTTCACCAGAGTGAATGCAGAGGGTTCACCACAAGATGTAAACCATTGGTGAGCCTCAAAAACAAGAAGGCCAGATTAGTTTTTGCCAAACGACATCTAAAAAAGCCTTCACAGTTCTGGAACAACATCCTATGGACAGATGAGACCAAGATCAACTTGTACCAGAGTGATGGGAAGAGAAGAGTATGGAGAAGGAAAGGAACTGCTCATGATCCTAAGCATACCACCTCATCAGTGAAGCATGGTGGTGGTAGTGTCATGGCGTGGGCATGTATGGCTGCCAATGGAACTGGTTCTCTTGTATTTATTGATGATGTGACTGCTGACAAAAGCAGCAGGATGAATTCTGAAGTGTTTCAGGCAATATTATCTGCTCACATTCAGCCAAATGCTTCACAACTCATTGGACGCCGCTTCACAGTGCAGATGGACAATGACCCAAAGCATACTGCAAAAGCAACCAAAGAGTTTTTTAAGGGAAAGAAGTGGAATGTTATGCAATGGCCAAGTCAATCCCCTGACCTGAATCCGATTGAGCATGCATTTCACTTGCTGAAGACAAAACTGAAGGGAAAATGCCCCAAGAACAAGCAGGAACTGAAGACAGTTGCAGTAGCGGCCTGGCAGAGCATCACCAGGGATGAAACCCAGAATCTGGTGATGTCTATGCGTTCCAGACTTCAGGCTGTATTTGACTGCAAAGGATTTGCAACCAAGTATTAAAAAGTGAAAGTTTGATTTAGGATTATTATTCTGTCCCATTACTTTTGGTCCATTAACAAGTGGGAGGCACATATGCAAACTGTTGTAATTCCTACACCGTTCACCTGATTTGGATGTAAATACCCTCAAATTAAAGCTGACAGTCGGCAGTTAAAGTACATCTTGTTTGTTTCATTTCAAATCCATTGTGGTGGTATAGAGAGACAAAAATGTTAGAATTGTGTCGATGTCCCAATATTTATGGACCTGACTGTATATCTCAGCAGCTACAAAAACTGTGGTTGCTGACTTTTACAAAATGGACACTTACCTATCCCTCGATCCCACGGTGTTCTCCCCGCAGTCCGTTTCACCAGCCAGCCCTGTATTCCCGGCTCCCTCAGTGTGGGCACCCGGCTGTGACAGCTTGTGGCTTCACAGCCAAGTACTCACTGCGCATGCGCAAGTAGTGCTGCGCTTTGTGAATGGTCCCATAGTCTTCTGGGCCATGTCATGTGTCCCAGAAGACTATGGGGATGGAGGGTAGGACAACTTCCGCATCCACTCGCCTAGACGATCACAGCGGAAGAGGGTACCTGTCAAGTTCGGGTACTCACTTCCCAAAGGTGCTAATCCTTATTGGGGAGCAGGGAACCGGTCCTTAAAGCAGAACTTCCCCTTTTGGGTAGAGTTTCGCTTTAACATCCGATCTCTGGCTGTAAAAAACAGTACTTGCTGACAGGACACACACACTGTATATGTATGTACAGCAGTCAGCAAGCGGTTAAGGAACATGCTGGCTCCAGTCATTTTGACCCTACTATGAGAAGCAACCCTTGTAGACCGACCCCAAAATGTGTGTTAACTGCTGCTGTTTGGAAGGATTGGAATTATTATTTTATTCCTCGCATTCTGCATTGTACAGGAGGTCACTGAGGGACTGCCCAATGTTTTGAACAGCAGAGCAGAGTGCCAGGGGAGGGAGGAATAAGATAAGCAGTTCAACTTACACATCATTCTCAAGACAAAAAGAAGTAAACTCCTGCAATGAGGAGGGTTATGAGTGCAAATTTTTTAAAAACTACTTGTCCAAGGGACTAAAATCGAGGGCCTAATCTACTTGTCCTTCCTGACAATCTACTTGTCCTGGTAAAAAAAAAAAAAAGCACTGATTGGGTGCTTGTCAAGAAAGGGGAGTGTCGGCTCTCTTAACACTCAGGAAAAGCACATCTGGTGAGCAAGTAAATGAATGAGGCGTTGGCCCCAGTAAAACAAAATCAAACTATTCCTTCAGCTTACCCTCACATATAGAAGCACTTGGGTGTTCAGTACAAGTGCGTCTTGTACAGCCAAATAAAGCTCTGATGTCCGCCCCATTAACCACTTCCAATGTCCACTCCCCCTTCATGTCCAGGCCATTTTCTGCTATTTGGCACTCCACCACTTTAACTGGTAATTGATTGGTCATGCATCACTGTACTCAAATAAAATTTCTTTTTTTTTCTTTTCACACAAATAGAGCTTTCTTTTGGTGATATTTGATCACCGCTGGAGTTATATTTTTTTATTATATAAAATTTAAAAAAAAAAAAACAATTTGTGAAAAAAAATTTTTTCTAATTTTTCTGCTATAAAACATCCAATAAATTTAAATTAAAAAAAAAATCTAATCTCTTCATAAATTTAGACCAAAATGTATTCTGCTACATGTCTTTAGTAAAACAAAAATCCCATTAAGCGTATAATTTGTTTGCATGAAAGTTATAGTCTACAAACTATGGAATTTATACTAAAAATTTTTTTTTTTTTGCTTTTTATACAGCTAATGGCAGCGATCAGCGACTTATAGTGGGACTGTGATAGTGCGGCAGGCAATCTGACAATACCTGACATTTTTTGGGAACGGACATGACCAGTGACAATAATACAGTGATCAGTGCTAATCATATACACTGACACTGTACACTAATGACACTAGCTGGGAAGGGGTTACCATTTAGGGCCAATCAAGGTATTAACGGTGTGCCAAACAAGGGTTAATGTGTAAACTATGTATTGTGTGGTATTTTCACTAAGCAACGTGCCGATTTTTATTCCCTTCTTTGTAGGGAGACAAAAGCGGCAAACCGATGCGGTTAGTTGAGAGCTGTGTTATGTTTATTAATACGAGGTGAAGCGTGAACAGAATAGGGATGTCATGGAACTAAAAATCCCAGCAACCTGTCCATAGATAGGAGACACCCCTGAGACAAGCACAGACAGAGTGTGCAGACCAGGGTGGATAAAAAGCAATGGTTTAAAAAATAAATAAATAGGATTTTTTTAATTTAAAAATCAGATTTTTTTGAATAAAATGCTTTTTGAGGAAAATATATTACCATCCAAAGGTTATTCCATCATGAAATATAGATTAGTTTTTAATTATGTAGAATAAGGCTGTATATGTTTCTTTTTTTGGTAAATAAATTCCATGAATCCATTCACAATGTCATGCTCTTCCAGAGGTTTTTGTAAGATTATTGGGCAGTTTCTCTGCCTACAAGATATTATCACAGATGTTGGTTTACTTTTGCAGTTCTCAAAACTGAATTTGACTCAGCGGAGATCACATGCCTCTTCTTCACAGCAAAAATGTTAGAACATGAACAGAGTTAAGAAAAAGACCTTCATCCTAACTTCTACAAACCTCTGAATACAGAATCAACCCCTTCAGTGCTAAATTTCAAGAAGTTCAGTGAATAGAATAGAAACAATATTTTTCTGATTGTTTGGAGTGGAATAGATCTGCACAAGAAGAAAGTGAAACTAAGTGTGAGGAGGAAGGGGCTGACAGTCTAAGTTTCTTAAAATATATATATTTTGTTTAGCCAAATTAGTTAACAAACATGGATGTTTAAGCAAATCACATATGCTGGAATGTTATTGTTTCAGTTGAATAAATCTATTAAAATTGTTATTATTAAGGTAATGATTATTTTTCTCCTTCCTAAGTACAACAGAAAAGTTGTCCAAATATGAATGATTAACCTATTAAACTGGGGATAAAAAAACTAATATGAAAAGTTATTCTAAAAATCTTCATCTACTTGTATATTAAAGTTATACCAGCAAGAATTAGTCTTTATGTAGAAAACTAGGATTTAAATCAAGCCTTACTGACTAGTGATTTAAATCAGTTTGATTTAAATCAAATCCACCCTGGTGCAGACTCTACCGTACAGTGCTTTCTCCTGTTGCATGTCCCCAATGTAGCTTCACTCTTGGCGATCTGTTACCAAGGCAGACACCGATGTAGTCATCTGCAATCAAGAGATTGTGATGCAGCGAGGGGGAAGGAGACGAACGGGAGCATGAGGAGCGGGGATAAACTATTAACCCAACTGCCGGGCAAATTCCACACAAGAAAGGTGGGAGCAGAGCGGCGCACACATCAACTAATCCCACAGTAACCGGGGACTAACCCCCACACCTACTGTGTAACCAGCTGCTCTATCGTATCACAGGAAAAGCAGTTTTATCCCATCCTCTTCTCTTCTAGCAAAAACAATCAGAACTGACCAAGCCCACAAAAAAGCTTTACTTACCTTAAATCTAAATTGGTAAGGTCAGGACATCTTTGCACTAAAGCCTCTACATCTATAAAAAACACAAAAAAACAAAACAAGATTTAGCTGAAATCAGTCTGATTTACATCTTTTTACGCACTGCCTCAATGCATCAGCAACAGACAATAAAAAAAAAAAATAAATCAGCTAGTATTAGTTTCAATTTATATACCAGCTATTTCCAGGTTCTGGCGATATCCACTTAAATTCAACTGGGTTAGACCTCTTGGAAAGTTTACCACTGCGCTCTTCACATGGCTTGTTGTAAAGTCACACCAGGAAAGGTTCAATTCATCCAGCCTGCATTAAATACAGTTGTAGGGGAATTATCTTTCAAACAGGAAAACAAAGTAATGTACTATAGTGCCCCCAATGAAGCACGCTTCTGTTAAATTTTGCTTAAAGTACACTCTGAAAAGTTTACAAATGCTTTCATTCTTCCTGTCATTGTGAATGGCAAAGACCTAGCAGAGCATAGAAAACTCAGAAACCAGACCAGTGTATACTACCTCCATGTTTGGTTTTCATACAACCCCTTTAGTTTTACCAACAATTATGCAGTCCTAGACACTAAAGAAATAATCGGTTCAGTTTTCATCTGTACGGGTTGCTTTTTTGCACTACATTGTTATTGGAAACAATTGTACAGTAGACCTAGGCCGTGTGTCGGCAACCCGCGGCTCTTTTTCACCTTTGCTGCGGCTCCGGAGCACACTGCCCACCAAGTGACAGGCAAAAGGGTTGCCGTAGCTCAGTGGTCGGCAAGCCGCGGCTCTTTACACATTTTAATGCGGCTCTTCTGTGTGCCGGGCACCCGCTCCCCTCCCTCCTCTCGGGCGGCCGCCCCAAAAGTCAGGACTCTGCAGCTAGCCCAGCAATGGGCAAACTACGGCCCGGCGGACCTTTTAATCCAGCCCGCGGAGCGTGGCAAACATTGGCTGTCAGGATGTAGGCGAAGCAGCGTGACGAACTCCTCTCCTCTCACAGTCCGCCCTGAAGACCGGAACGGCGCGGGAACACGGCGAGAGGAACGCGCGGAGCAAAGGTAAGTGAATTGACACAATATGGGGAATGAATTACTATAGGGGGGATGAATTACTATATGGGGGATTAATTACTATGGGGGATGAATTACTATATGGGGGATGAATTACTATAGGGGGGATGAATTACTATAGGGGGGATGAATTACTATAGGGGGGATGAATTACTATAGGGGGGATGAATTACTATAGGGGGGATGAATTACTATATGGGGGATGAATTACTATATGGGGATGTATTTTCAGTTTTAAAAATGTGGCTCTCAAAATAAATTTCAATCGTGGTTTTGGCGAGATTTGGCTCAGTTGAAAAAAAAGGTTGCCCACCACTGACCTAAGGCTATGATTATGACGATACACTGTGGCCCTGATTAACCCTTTGCTTACTGGGCCCTTAAACCCCCTTCATGACCAGAGCGCTTTTTGCAATATATGCAGTGTCGGATTTGTTTTAAATGTTGCAATGGTTTTGCGGCTCCCAGTCTTTTTTTCCCTCTCGGAAACGGGTCCAAGTGGCTCTTTATGTCTTAAAGGTTGCAGACCCCTGACCTAGGCAAACCTCATGGACTTCTTGTTTAAACTATGCAAATACAGGGGTTTCCATAAGTAAAAGCTAACATTCAGTAGGATCCTGAGAAGATATCAACAGTGTAAAGAACTAGAAACGCAAAGCTTAACCTCCCTAGCGGGCTGATTATGTCAGTATTTCTGTGCTCAAAGCGGTACTTTTTTGCATGGAAATATGTATTTTTTTTTATTGTAGGCCTGTAATTTTTAGGAAAAACTGAAATCTGTCCGAACAAGAGACTAGTAAACATCCCGGGTATGTTAAAATTTGAAACACAAAACCCTAAACTATAATTTAATTATAAAAAATATAATAATACATTTAATTCAATAATATAATCAAACCAAAAACACTAAAATTTGAACTATAGCGCCAAGTTCGCACATCACTGAGCAAAGTCGCAAATCGTTTTCAGTGTCTGATGACGAATTTCCCCATGAATCATCACTCAATTCTGCAATTGGTTCTAATTTACTATCACTGTTCTCTAGCTGGTCTAAAACCGATTTTGACATAAAGGGACACTTTTTGGACGCCATGGACGTTTCTCAGTTTCCAGGCAGAAAGAACAGACAAAATGCAGGCAGGGCACAGGACAAAGCACTCGGGACAAAATGTATGTGAAATGGTTTGATACAGGAATGTTTTACTATGTTATTTTAGTGAATGTCACTTTTTGTAATTTTCAAATTTCCCACCAGTTCCGTCCCCAGTACGTCCCGACGTCGCAGGGGACGGAACCCAGAAGATAGATGCCGGCATCCGCCGGAGGACATTACAGGGGACACTGCAGGGGGGACATCGCGGGAGCGCAGGACAAGGTAAGAGAAGAACATATCCCAGAGCAGCACCGCATGGTAAGCCCGAGTGTAGCTCGGGGTTACCGCTTTTGGTACTGAAACTTTACCCCGAGCTACACTCGGGAATACCGCCTGGGAAGTTAACCCCAACTCCTACTACCAGCCTACTGGTCACAAGACCATCACCAATGGAGTTAGTGGGGAGTCAGAACAGCAAGGTCAAGATTTGCAGAAATGTCAATGATTGAATATACATTTGGATCCCTCTATCTAAATGTACAAACTTTGCTTATGCACTTAGTCATCATATGCTTGTCTGACCGACATAAGTTACAAAATCAATTTTATATGTATTAAAAATTGAGGGGAAAAAAAAAATCTAGTTCCATTTCAGTTCCCCTTTGAAGAAATATTTTGACATTTTTGTATTGTCTTTGGTAAAAGGGCATCCCATTGGTTATTCAAAGTTTTCTACATTGTCCTGACAAGATCCTAATTTTACATACTGCCTGAGAGATGCAAGAAGAAAGAATTACCTGGAGCAGCTGGTCAGCATGTGTGCTAGCGATTCGGATGAGAAGCCGAAACAACCACCAAGGTTCAGTCTTACCAGATCTGAATTCTGGGCAATGGCACTGAAGAGAACAGGATCCAAAACAATTACATAGAAAAACTGGGTTGTCTATTATTAAACATTACAACACACAAGTAGCAACCACTTTTTGTTCCTAGATTCAACTAAAAAGCATAAACTATTTGTGTCCTTTAACTATTTGAATCTGCTTTATTCCCTTCCTCATAACGAGATGCTGTAACGTGAAGCAGAAGACAACTGCTTATATCTCGAGGAGTAAATGGACATTTAAAAAGGTCATCCTTGCCACAGCCGCATTGGGCTGCACTGTTTTGCCAGTGTGGTGCAAAGCTTACAACTAGGACATGTTCCTATGGAACTTCTCTGACTGTTCTTGGCTTAACAGTCAAGTGCATGTCCATACAGAGGAAATGCTGCTTCATAGGTCCAATGGGTGGCTTTGACTGCTTCTGCTCCACTACTCCCTGCAATGCTCGGTGTACCAACATGTAGTGTAATCATGCAGTTACCATGGTATTTGTCACTACACTTATCACGACTTCCGGAGTCTGCTCACACCATACATATACAGAGGGAGAACCCATTTGTGTACCTACATAGTGTTATCCCAGTTAAACTCTGTATTACCTTCAGTAGTTATGAGTAAAAAATAGATATTTTTAATATTTAAATATCTATTGTAATCGTTATTCCACATGCAACCTTCAGACTACCGTAGTGTATATCCATTTTAATTGTCTATTGTTACTAGATTAATCATTATAGGGACCTAACCATGTGACGCAAAGCCTTCAATGACTGCTGAGTCACTTCACCTATGTAGTTCTAAAAGACAACTTCAGTTCCAGCTCTGTTATAAAACAGCAGGGCCTACCACTATTTAACTTGTTTAGATACAACAGAAGACACTTGATGTATGAAGATGCCATAATAGCAATGCCAGGAGCTGAAGCATTACTGAAGTACATTATAACAACGTGCCATTTACACAGTGAAATAGTGCAGTGACTGCTGACAACATTACAAGGAAATGAACTATTTTTTTTTGTCCTTGGCAAAAGAAGAAAATTCACTTGTTCCATTCCCCCCCCCCCCCCCCCACTGACCCCATTGAGGGGGCACCATTTCCCCCCCCCCCCACTGAGGGGGCACCATTTCCCCTCCCCCCCCACTGACCCCAGTGAGGGGGCACCATTTCCCCCCTCCCCACTGACCACATCCATTGAGGGGGCACCATTTCCCCCCTCCCCACTGACCACATCCATTGAGGGGGCACCATTTCCCCCCTCCCCACTGACCACATCCATTGAGGGGGCACCATTTCCCCCCACCCCACTGACCCCATCCATTGAGGGGGCACCATTTCCCCCCACCCCACTGACCCCATTGAGGGGGCACCATTTCCCCCCACCCCACTGACCCCATTGAGGGGGCACCATTCCCCCCCCCCCCACTGACGGGGCACCATTTCCCCCCCCCACTGACGGGGCACCATTTCCCCCCCACTGACACCACTGATGGGGCACCATTTCCCCCCACTGACGGGGCACCATTTCCCCCCACTGACACCATTGAGGGGGCACCATTTCCCCCCACTGACACCAACAATAGGATACTATTCCTCCCACTGAATGGCACTATTCCCGCCACCGACACCAATGATGTGGCACTATTCCCGCCACCGACACCAATGATGTGGCACTATTCCCGCCACCGACACCAATGATGTGGCACTATTCCCGCCACCGACACCAATGATGTGGCACTATTCCCGCCACCGACACCAATGATGTGGCACTATTCCCGCCACCGCCACCAATGATGTGGCACTATTCCTGCCGACACCAATGATGTGGCACTATTCCTGCCACTGACACCAACAATGGGGCACTATTTCCCCTCAATAACACCAACAATAGGACACTATTCCTCCCACTGACACCAGTGATGGGGCACTATTCCTCCCACTGACACCAACAATTGGGCACTATTTCTCCCACCTACACCAATGAAGGGGCGCTATTCTTCCCCCTAATAGCAAAGATGCTTGGTTTACTCCCACTGACGCCTGGACAATTTCTACTCCCAATGGCCACAGTCCAGCCCCCCGAAAGTCTGATGAACAGTAAACTGGCCCTATGTTTAGAAAGTTTGGAGACCCCTGATTTAGGCTACCCCCAAGAAACCTCAATACAGTGTAAATAAGCGATAAGTTGTATAGCAGACAATAGTATACAAATGTAATGCCTCTACGGCATTGCTGTCTCTTACCTTATGATGTCATCAGTCAGCTCCAACCCCTCCAAACTCAAATTCAGTAGCCTGTAGCATCGGGAAATTACACTCCGCAAAGCATCGATGCTGATTGTGCAGTGAGAAAAGTCTGTGTGTTGTAGACGCAAAGGTCTGTAAAAAATTTTAGGTAAATGAAACTACATTATACTGGTTTACTCAAATACTTCGATCAGAGTATATGGTAAACTGCAGCAACCACAAGCAGTTCGGATTGGGAATTTACTAGTAATCTCTGTGAAATTACCCCACTGATCTATCTACTGCAGGAAGCAAAGAGTACAAACTGCCCTGCAACACCATACCATAGAGTTCATCAAATAATGCAAAAGGAGGTACAAAATGTCTTAAAAACAGATTTTGGCTCACAAACAAATTGCCATTAGATGGATGCAACCCTCTCCCCCCGTTTCACAGTGCTTCGTGCTGTCAACCAAATACTGCCATATATGAAGGTTCTGTATGAACACCGAGGGTGCCCACGCAGATATAACAAAGTATGGGATTTTTGGTGCTCCTCTAATCTAACAATGAACGCTGACCAATAAATATTTAGGGTCGTGAATCTCTGAATGGAAGGATAGCCGTATTTTATATTTTGCTGTATGTGTATGCTGAGCAGTATGTACCTTTTATATGCAGAGATTGAGACAAGCCAAGTTTTCCTTTTGGTTTATTGTTCTCTTGTATTTTTTTTTCCTACATGACATATTATACGCTGTGGACTGTAAGAATTTTGGTAAATTCTAGGCTAGTCATGGACAACGCGGAATGGAATTACAATGGTCCTACTTAAAGCACAACTCCACTTCTGTGAAAAAAAATATAGTAAATAAAGCATATATAATTTGTACACAGGACATTGTCATTTAAAATGATTAAAAACTACCTTTCCTTTTCAATCTGTAGCGCTGTCATTTTCTACAAAATTCAGTGAATTCTGGAGACGTTCTGTATACTGCTGGTGTACAGAACTTCCCCAGAAAACTAATTTCTTGCTTGCGTCCAGACCTAAAACCGATTGAGAATCTGTGGCAAGACTTGGAAATTGCTGTTCACAGACGCTCTCCATCCAATCTGACAGAGCTTGAGCTATTTTGCAAAGATGAATGGGCAAAAATGTCCGACTTTAGACATGCAAAGCTGGTAGAGACATCCCCAAAAAAACTTGAAGCGAAAGGCGGTTCTACAAAGTATTGACTCAGGGGGGCTGAATACAAATATGCGCCACACTTTTCAGATATTTGTAAAAAAAAAAAAAAGTTTGAAAACCATTTATCATTTTCCTTACACTTCACAATTATGTGCCACTTTGTGTTGGTCTATCACATCAAATCCCAATAAAATACATTTACGTTTTTGGTTGTAACATGGCAAAATGTGGAAAATTTCAAGGGGTATGAATACTTTTTCAAGGCACTGTACATGGAACACAGACACTCCCATTCAGGAACCACACTTCCAAGGACACAGTGGAACATACAGATTTTTAAGGGCCAAGTTCACATAAGTGCACATAATTTTGCAGGAAAAAAATTGTGTATTTAGTCAGACTTTTGCAGACACTTACTCCAGCTTTCTTGCCTGTACCTCTGTACGGATTTCTGCTTGAAAGCTGGAGGAAAATGCAATAGACTACAGGAGCGCTCATCAGCACCCTTGCAGGCCATTGAAAGCTACAAGCTGTGGGGGCAGTTGGGACTTCTTGTTTCTTCATTCACAGATCGCAGTGTGGACGGGGCCTTGCACAGCTGCAAAGATTTTAGGATGCTACAAGGAGGTGCAGGGAGAGGAATTCCCACTTGTCACTTGGAACGGGGGCCAAGTGGGAATGGGGGTTTCTAGGTTACACCCGAAGGGTCGGTTCACACAATTTCTGCAAATCTGCATGCATATTTTTCTCCTTTCTTCATCTCAGCTGAGGACATGTGCGTCCTTGATGCGTTTTGTGGTGTTCCATACAGAAAAAATGCAACATGTTTTACATTTGTTGACTGCACTGGTGTGAACAAGGCTCATTGGATCCATGTTAAAGATTGTTCATGCATGTTTGATGCAGAATAAAAACGCACTGGTCTGCAACTGGTGTGATTCACCCCTAAAAATGGGTGGTAACAAGTTCAAAAGGTGAACCTATCCAATAAAAGCAGAAACAGGTAGTACTCAGTTAACAAATTTTGTTAAAATCCGTGCAATGTACATTGATCACCCAGAAGGGATTGCTTTTTTTTCCCCTCAACAAAAGTAGAGCTTTTAAGCTTCCCATCTTTCTGAACAGCTAAATCCGTTAGATAAATCATTTCATCACGGTGTCTCCACCATTTTTTTTTTGGAAATGTTGTACAAGTCACAAGGCTGGCTGTACAAATTACAAATCCTTCTGCAGGTAGAACAGCAACTATTCATTTGGCTGTAGGTTTGCTTTAAGGTGCCCAATGATACTGAACCTGGGGCATTATGGTCAGTACAGGAAACTAGTGTGTGCCCGATGGAGGATGTATACACTCAAAGCTGCAAAATTCTGATCATTACTGACCCCTCAGTACCAGGGATGTCTACACAATACGTAAACACAAATGCTTGGCCGATACCAGAAAGCATGTGTATGTGCAGATCAATGATTATTCGGATCTCTTGCCTTCAATCTCGTGTCTAGGTGATCGCTCACCTGATCTGTTTAAACATTGGTTCTCCAATACAAGATCTAGGACAGCGCAAAACAACCACTCCCAGAGACAACAAATTTCCGATAACTCCGTCCGCCAAATGTTTTCCAGTGAGGTCTAAACTGTGCCACAGCGATTCATCACACCTAGGAGAAAGGAACAAACACTTATATGTAGTCTGAGCATGCACAAAGATATCCGTTCTAACAGAAAAAAAAGCATCGGCAATAATGCACAAAAATTGCAGAATAGCCTAATTATCTGAGGGAATGTTTATCAGTGTACAGTAATAGGGTGAACAAACCGCATTCACACACATCTAGTGCTATGGCACAATCTGAGGAACCAAAACTACTGAGGTATGTTGTTTGTCCAAAATTTTGATATAGCACAATCTGATGTTGTATAACAGCCCCCACTCCCCAAAGAAATAAAATGCTACATAAAGCATTAGTCAGTGCTTATACAATGAATGTGTTCAAGTACTGATATGCATAAAAATGCCCAACTGAAGTCTCACATGTATTTATCTTATTAACCCAGTACCCCGCATATTATGATTTGGTGACACCACAACCCTTAGCATATAGCTTTTCATACTTCTATGATAAGGAAATGCAAAGGAGTGCTGACTACCAAGTGGTCAAACTCCACTTCCTACTGGTTTAGTCACAATTCAACACCCTTTCCAAACAAACAAAAATTCTTAGTACATTGTTTAACACAATCTCTATATCGATTTCTGTGACTTCAGCTGAGCTGTAGGGCCCATTCACACTTACACATTTCTTTTAATATCAACTTTTTCTTTCTTTTTTTTTTTTTTTTTTTTTAAAGCTAGTCCGTTTTTTTTCCAGCACACTACAAGCAGCACTTTTTTCATACAACTGTGCAGGTATGTTAGAACACAGGGCAGTCTAGGAGCAGTATGCCCAGGACAACAGGTTCAGCACCCAGCCCAGCTGCAGGCAGCCTATCAAAGTCTATGGCAGGCTGCGACGGGATAGGGCTGAATGCTGCACCAGTTGGCACCTCCATTTAGGGCCCTGTGAGTACAGAACCCAGGTCTTCTGAGTTCCAGAGCTTTGGGTACTACTTGATCCAGCATTCAGCCCATAGAATGACAGTGGGGCTGTACATAGCACCTGTCTCTCCTGGGCACACTAAAATGTCTGGAGGGAAGCATTGATCCTGGATATCCTTGTGCATAAGGGGCCTAACTCTACATATGTGTGTTAGTTGCCATTAAAATTGAACGGTATTGCACATACATACACTAATGTACCATGCATTTAGGGGCACACAAAAAAGTGTGTATAGGTGTGAATGGGCAGAGTTTGCAAATGACAGGATTAGGGCACAAAGTGCAGTGTACACCCTCGGCTTTCGTTGCCTCTGTAAGATGCCGGAAAAAGTGAATGTAGTCTCATTACATCATCAGTGACTACCCAAAGGCAGAGCAGCAAAGGACAACATGGAAGTCACTTCGCTGAACGACAGCACACTAGAGTTTAAGTGTGTCATGATTTGGAAGTAGGCTGTGCATACTTGTACATTATGGCAGGTGCTCACCCACTCCAAAAGCAACAATTTTCTATTTTTTTTCCCAAATGCTTTATTTAGAATATTCAGCATTCATAGAATAGCCAACTGCAAAGGAAACATACAATGTCATACCAAAAACCGAACAGAAGGCATAGAGAAGCATAAACCAAAAAAGCTTTGAGGCATCCAGTCAGAATGATCACACATCAATATGTCCTTTGAAACCAATGTTTTCCAATGTTGTTAGGTGACTGAACAAACGCTCAACCATGGCACAATAAGAATGCTTAGGATACGGAGTTTTTTCTTTAAATTGAAATGGGTGGGTAATAATGTGAGGGAGATAGGGCATGAATGCAATTTTCTTTTTTTAGAAAAAAAATCTGATGGGTTGCCTCAAAAAGAACAAAAAAAATATTTTCTGTTATATTCTGGTATCATTGGCACATATTATTGCACCCTATACTGAGGTCCAGTGTCACTGATGGATAATATATTCAATATAATATTGCATCTCATATCCACTCTGTAAAAACAGGTTACTATTTTGAGTTGAATACTTACGATAATCTCCTCCAACGTTTACAAACACGAGACGCTTTCAAGAGTTCAATTAGATGCAGGTAGGATAAGATGCCAAGAACTAACTCATCTGGTAGGGAATCCCATGATATCCCTTTTGAAAGAGAAAAAAAAAAAAATGTAAGAAGCAAGGGCTTGGCAGGATAACACAAAAGGCATTGCAAATATTACAGCGTGGTATAAAAACACGCACACGTGTTTACGGGGAGTTCTTAAAGGAGAAGTTCACCTTTGGGAACATTACACCTGTTTATAGGGTGCAACATGTAACATTCCCAATGCTGCAGCTGCACCCACAAACCCCCCCCCCCCCATCCCTCACAGAAATATGTTCCCCCGTACCAACTGTCAAACTTAAAAACAGTGACAGTGCGAGGGCTTTACCCACACAGCAGCGTCATTCAGTCACAGTTCTAAACTACAAGTCCCGACATCCTTAGCAGCTGTCGGCTTGTAGTTTTCAATGCACTACCACAGCACTGTGGAGCACCGTGGTAGTTCACTGAATCTTCCTGTCAGTATATCTGCTTTCCCGTATGGGTAAGGAGATGTACTGACAGGCCTGCAGGAGACCTGCATGGAACCAGCGATCTGCTGATCGCCGTTGCAATGCTTTGCAGGCTCCTACAGACAAAAATAATAAATTCACATTTTTTGACCTGCAAAAAAAAATGTTTTAAATGTGCATTTATTTTTGTGCAAAAGGTGAACTTATCCTTTAACCTCCCTAGCGGTATGATTTCAGATTTTTGGTGCTGAAAGCGGTACCATTATTTTTCATGGAAATATGTAGTTTTTTATTGTAGGCTGTAATATCTAGGAATAACTCACTGAAATCTGTCCGAACAAGAGTCTATTAAACATCCCGGGTATGATAAAATTTGAAACACGAAATCATAAATTATAATTTAATAAATAATCATAAAAAATAATATAATAATAATACATTTAATTCAATAATATAATCAAACCAAAAACACTGAAATTTGAAATATAGCGCCAAGTTCGCACATCACTGAGCAAAGTCGCAAAATCGTTTTCAGTGTCTGATGACAAATTTCCCCACGAATCATTATCACTCAATTCTGCAAGTGGTTCTGATTTACTATCGCTGTTCTCTAGCTGATCTAAACCCGCTTTTTGACCTAAAGGGACGCTTTTTGGACGCCATGGACGTTTCTCAGTTTCCAGGCAGAAAGAACAGACAAAATGCAGGCAGGGCACAGGACAAAGCACTCGGCACAAAATGTATGTGAAATGGGTTGAAACAGCAATGTTTTACTATGAAAAATGTGTTTTGAAAAAAATGAAATTTTTTAAAATTTTCAAATTTTCCGCTGCCGGCCGCGCCCATACGTCCCAACGTCACAGGAACCGGAACACAGAAGCCGGATGCCGGCATCAGCCGGAGGAGATGGCCGGGGACGCTGCAGGGGACACATCGTGGGAGCGAAGGACAAGGTAAGCTCTGCAGGGACTCCCTATGCAGCGCTGCATGGTAAGCCTGAGTGTAGCTTGGGGTTACCGCTTTTGGCACTGACATTTTACCCCGAGCTACACTCGGGAATACCGCTAGGGAGGTTAAACCTGGACTCCAGGGAAAAAAAAAAAAACACTTTAAAAGTATTCTGTATGTACCTAAATCTAGTTTAGTATTAGCCTCTTGCAAACCCCAGTAGTGAGACTGGGGCAGCGTTGGAGGCAAATTAGGTTCCTGCATGCAAAATTTACCAAAAAAAGAAGAGCAGGAAAGTAGGGTACAAGTTACAGGGTGCTACTTATTTACTGTTGCTAGAGCCAGGGAGGCAACCAAGGTGGTTGTGATGTATGGCAGGAGTGTGTAAATCTCAGGACTGGCTAGACAGAAATGTAAATTATTTATCAGATAAGACCACTCCCATACATAAATTTCACTTGTGGATTTATCTTGTTGTGTCAATAAAAAAACAAACAAAAACAAAAAGTAGGTCACATCTGTGCAAAGTCAGATAAACAGGTTTTTCCTCACATGGAGACTAGACATCATTGTCTCACAAAAGTGTGTATTCAAGCAGCAAGAACATGCAAGGCCTGGCTTTATCAGTAAGATAATACCCCCCACAAATCCTTGTGGAAAAATGCATTAATACCATTCAAAGGTCTTGTGTTGGCTTCCCATAACACACAGGCTCTCTAGTAACAGCAAGGTGTAGCCCACCACTTGAACCATGAATAGTCAGGTGTCTGCAAAACCAGCCCTTAACTGCAATCTCTGTTTCTCAGTAGACATTACACTGGGTTTTAGTGGCTCATACATACTGAACACCTATTCATGACAACAGCACTCTACAATTCCTACCTGGTGGAGAGATTTTGGCTGCTCTCGGACGTCTAGCAATAACAAAGGTGTCATCTTTCTCCTTTGACTTCTGCCGCTTCTCTGCTGGAGTAATTGTCATAATTTGGTCCACAGGAGTTTTTTCTGTCTCCAGCGGATCTTTCTCCATGGGTGTCACTCCCATTCCACAAAGCAGGTCTGAGCTCCTCTTGGAGTCCCATGTCCAGTTTGCAGAGTTCCTGGCAGAAGCAGGAATTTCCTTTAGATGTTTCCTGCATGAAGACCAAATAAAATATCATTCATATCTTTTTTCCATACTGCTCTAGCAATGCAAGAGAAAGGACTGAGGTGCTGCATAAAATAAGACCACACTCCTATGATTACTGTATCATTTTACTTCATATTTTTCACTGCATGGGATTACAAAAAGACAGGATAACAAAACGATCAATTCCGATCACTACACCAACAATCAGTCCTGAGCAAGGTTTAATAATATGAAAAAAGTGAATCTACACAATAGATTGCAGAACTCATCAACATGTCTGAATACAAAACACAGATACATTTTAAAGGAATGGATAAACCCAGTGCTGATAGTGCCCCAGCCATACAAGAAATACATAAAATCACTCCATAGTGTATCAAATTCCAAATAGCATCAAAATATACAAAAATATGGAAGGGTCCATGTGCCCAAATGTATGGTTGTGTACAAGGGATGGACATGAATTTTAAAGTGGAATGCCAGTTTAACCCTAGCTACTCTAAGAACTGTCCCCTCCCCCTAAGGCCTGTGCTAACTAACCTGTGTAAGTTACTTACCTATTTTCAGCCCGCTCTAGTCATGTGATCTCCCCTGTGCCAGCTGCAGTCGAGAGGAAAGAGTAGTCAACAGCAGCTTTAGATTGCAAACTCCATGAGCAGGGCCCCCCTATTCCTTCTGTATGTGATTGTACAGTCCCCCTTTATATTGTGAAGTGCTGCACAAACTGTTGGCGTTATATAAATCCTGTATAATAGTTATATCACCCCTAGGCTTCAATGGCTCATCCGTTGTGGGCTCCCTCTTCTCCCCTGCAGCTGCCGCTGGCTGACAAAGAGGAGCCAGATCACACGACTGGACTGAAAATAAGTATACAGATCTTTCATCCACAGACCAGTCAGGAGAGGAGTTGAGAGGAGCGGACAATTAAGCTCTGGTACCCAACCTGCACCCTTTGGTATATAATAAGAGGCCTGAGACCTCAGCAGTTTGTAGTGGGAACATTGATCAGGGTAATAGTACTGACCTATACTAGCCTCATGTAGTATGTTCCCAGTTTTGTGTGGACTTCTGTAGCATATTCCCAGCCAAAAATGTCCACACCCTCTGACCCTCATTTCCCCTACTGGGTCTGCAGTTTCAGGCATTACAAATACTGAGCATTATATGCGGCCCTTTGGTGATGTCAGAGGCCACCTTTAGCTCATAAGTTGCCAACCACAGGTTTTAAGAGCAGTCAGGTTTATTCTGGAATTCCGCTTTAAACCAGAACTTTACCCATGACAACTTAATAAATAATTCTTTAGCAAGGAACATAAAATTCCACATTAATAATGATGCTACCAAAATGTGTGTGTGCTGTAAACTGCCTCCAGCATTGCTCCGGTTTCTTCTTGATGGAGGCCAGAGCCCCTGAGCAGCAATAAATCTTTAGGCTGTCAGCAGACTGTCCTCTGCAAATTCGGCACAGTGCCTAAAACAGAGAGCAACTGAGCATGTGCAGAGCAGGGTGAGACAGTGTATTACTGTTATTATTATACAGGATTTATATAGCGCCAACAGTTTGCTCAGCACTTTACAATATAACGGGAGACAATACAGCAACAATACAGTTCAATACAAGAGGGAAAGGAGGGCCTGATCCTGGGAGCTTACAATCTAGGAAATATTACTGGATTTTAAACGGTACAGGCACTTATTTTTAATGTTTTCCATAGCGGGATGCACTGAAATTTCGATGGCCGAAACGTTTCAGCCATAATCAGCCCTACTGGCCTATATGAAAATAAAGACAGATACAGATGCCAAAAATAACCACGCCCCTCGCTGCCTCCGCTCGGTGCTTCTCAGGCTTACCTGAGAACCCAACAAACGATCCCGGCGCTGGGCATAGGCATAAGTGAAGGAAAGATGGCATCCACTCATCTCTATGCCCTTGGAGGACCGGAGCGACGTCACTACATCACTTCCGGTTCCGGCACCTTGTAAACAAGGCCCTTTTTTTTTTAAAGCACTAGATGAATGCTTTTTTGATCTGATGCTTTACATTGTAGAGGAAAGATGTGGGGTCTTATTGACTCCATATCTCTCCATAAAGAGGACCTGTCACTATTTATATCTATTACAAGGGATGCATGCATTTCTTGTGATAGGAATGAAAGTGATTAAATTTTTTTTTTAAAAAGTACAGTATAAAAAAAAACTAAAATAAAGAATTAAAGTGCCCCTGTTCCCCCCCTGCTCATGTGTAGGCCACACCCATACGTGTAAACTGTGTTGAAACCACACATTTGAGGTATCGCCAGGAACATCAGAGCAAGAGCAATAATTCTCGCACTAGACCTCCTCTGTAACTTTACACTGCTAAGCTGTAGAAATCTATATAGCATCACCCATGGAGATTTAAGCTGTAGAAATCTATATAGCATCACCCATGGAGATTTAAGCTGTAGAAATCTATATAGCATCACCCATGGAGATTTAAGCTGTAGAAATCTATATAGCATCACCCATGGAGATTTAAGCTGTAGAAATCTATATGGCATCACCCATGGAGATTTAAGCTGTAGAAATCTATATAGCATTACCCATGGAGATTTTTAAGTGCTGTCGTTTGACGCCATTCCATGACCGCGTGCAATTTTAAAGCATGACATGTTGGGTATCTATTTACTCGGTGTAATATCTTTAATATTTTACAAAAACAAACTGGGGTATATATTGTGTTTTATTTTTAATTAGTATTTTTTTCCCCAAAAAAATTGCGTTTGAAAAATCTATAATTTTTTTTTAAATTGTCCATTTCAGTTTTCACCCAAGTGCATCCTGAATTTTCGGTACCAGATTTATCATTTTGGGGCACCACTAATAGCTATACCTCTAAAAGGGGCCAGCATGAAGTGATGCAGCAGGACTTCATTTTCTGACTAAAGTTTCACTTTAAGGCTTGGCTCACATCTAGGCGTTTTGTATCGCTACGATTCTGCCCGTGATCCCAAAACGCTGTGCAAAACTGTCAACTCACACAACGCAAATGTCATACAATTTCAATGGCACCTAAACATGGGTGCAATTCTGTTACGATAAACTGCACTGCAATCGCAGCAAACTGCATTGAGCGAAGCTGGTCACCCAAAAGGGGCAGGAGCTTCTTTTTGGGGCAACAAGGTTTGTACTGTTTATCGCAAGACAGAATCTCACCTGCATTTAGATGCCATGGACAATGAATGGCACCAGAACAAGCATGGCAGAATTTTTCAGTTTTGCAGAGTGTTTTGGGAACGGCGGTAGAATCTCTGCGATTCTGCCAGCGATATAAAACGCATAGATGTGAAAGGAGCCCTAAGAGCCAATGAACGGTCATGGTTTGCGTCCAGGGCCATAGGTCTGTGTCACGGAGTGCCTGTGCCTTCCCCACCCGCCTTTGCCTGCTGTCCCTCTGCCTATCCCTTCACCCCTCCCTCCCCCCTTTCAGATTCCTCGCGTCCTGCCAGCCTACATCAAAGGGCTGTGCAGGACAGGAGGAAACGCCCCCGTGGTGCAGTTAGCATCTCTCGGACCCCCACCAAGAATCCCTGGCAAAGGGCCGCCAAGGTGTCTCTGCGCGTCCCGCGCCGGAGACAAAGGCCGCGCTCTCGAGAGCGCGACCCGAGTCAAGGGAGCGTGCCTCGTTGCCACAGCAACGCAGCACTGGGCCAGATGTTGCCGGGGCAACCGGGAAGCATCCTGGCTGGCCTTAAAAAGGCCGGCGCGGGACCCGGCCTTTGTCTACTGTTTCCGCTGCAGCTGTTCCGTTGGGAGGTCCAGGTGGGGACCTGACCTCCGCAGCCATCCCCACTGGGCACTCTGCAAGAGACCCCCCCCGCCAAAGGTCAGCCCCCATAGTCAAGATCTTGTTGAGTCCCCGTGAGCCTGATGTTGTCCCTAGAAAGCTGTGTGGGAGCTGTGCTGAGGTCAGACCCCATAGCCAAGGTCCCGCTGAGTCCCTGTGAGCCTTATGTCCCTAGAAAGCTGTGTGGGAGCTGTGCTGAGGTCAGACCCCATAGTCAAGGTCCCGCTGAGTCCCCGTGAGCCTGATGTCCCTAGAGAGCTGTGTGGGGGTTGTGCTGAGGTCAGACCCCATAGCCAAGGTCCCATTGAGCCCCATGAGGGTCCCTACAAGCTGCATGTTGCGGAGTGCCAAGAGCTGTCCCGATTGAGTACCTGGGTTGTGCTGAGGTCAGATCCCATAGCCAAGGTCCCGTTGAGTCCCCATGAGGGTCCCTACAAGCTGCATGTTGCGGAGTGCCAAGAGCTGTCCCGATTGAGTACCTTCCATAGTTCAATAAAGCTTTGTGTGTTTACCATCTTCTTTGTGTGTTCTGTCATGCCTACGCTTCCGTTACAGTCTGTATACATCTGTGTGTTTAGTCCCATTCACTCTAGTGCACGGGTGTCAAAGTGGCAGCCCTACAGCTGTTGCCAAACTACAAGTCCCATGAGGCATTGCAAGATTGACAGTTCCAAGCATGACTCGCAGAGGCATGATGGGACTTGTAGTTTCGTAACAGCTGGAGGGCCGCCAGTTTGACACCCCTGCACTAGTGTGTGGCGGTAACGGGTGCTCCCGCCTGCAATTTTTTTTTTTGCGTATTTTTCACAAGATGTGCATAGGGCAGTCTGTTCACTTGAATGGACCGACCTTTGTGTGCAAAAGAGGCTTCCATACCTGTTTTGGTGGCAAGGGTCGCGCATCTGCTCGCCATGTTTGGGGTGCCATTATGCACTAAGGAAGCATGGCGCGAGCTTTTTGTAAGACGTCAGTGTGAAGGGGGCCTTCCACGGGTCCTGGTGTATACTCACCTACAGCCATTGATGTACACAGCAACCGTGACCCCCTGGGGGAGGAGGTACACCCGACACACACATTGTACGGCAACAGGCACCCGTGTGATGGTGGCCCTATGGAGATACAGCCTCCTGGGACCTGTGAGGAGATCACCCCTCACGCAGGCCAGAATCAGGAGGTGGGGACCACAGACAGACCGGGGAGACATGGGGTCTGGGCCATTAGGGGGCGGAGAGGAGCTCAGATGAAAGTTCCACTTGAACAGACCTGACTGCTATTCCCTCACATATCCCCCTTCATTATGGAGGACCCCAGCCTGAGAAGGACCCGTATGTACCGTGGCATAGCCGGGGCCCTCACACTGCTGGTCATGGAGGTGAGGAAAATCCCTCCCGTCTATACAAACCCTCCCCGGTAATGTACGATGTCCTCCCCGGTGATATTACCTGCTCATCATCGGCCCGCCCGATCGCCTTCCCTTTACAAACTTCCCGCGTCCCTCTACACACACACGTATGGCGCGCCGGCGTCACGCACAACTCTTTACGCATGCGCTCTCCCCTCCGATATCTGTTCTTCGCGGCTGCGTGAGGAGCGCTTACCATGTTTGCCCGGTTGGGGCCGCTGCAGGTACACTGAGGTCCCCATGTAGTGGGGGATAGGTGGGTAGTGACTACCCTATAGCCAGGATGGATGGTTTCAAAACTTTTGTTACTTCTGAAAAGTAAAAAAATTGTTACTTTTCCTAAAAAGTAAAAAACAATTGTGTGTGTGTATATCTATATATAGATATAGATATATATCGGGCGGACTGACCATTTGGAAACTCGGGCATTGCCCGAGGGCCCGGGGTCAGTAGGGGGCTCCATGAGATGCCCCTGGTACCTTTTTCATAGGCTTTTTTGAGTTTGTGCAAGGATACAGGGGCCCCATGAACCCCTATTACCGGGGGGCCCCATGAGTTGTCAGTCCACCCATGATATATATATATATATATAATTTTTTTTTTTGAAGGAACACTTTTTAATCAGAGCACTCAGATTAGAATGGGGAGGGGCCAACACTAGAAGCCATAAGGCTCTGCTGTATGTATAAGTATTGACAAGGTACATGCTGACAGGAGGAGAGAGAAGAGTGAGCGCAAAGTAAAAATAGAGAAAAAAGCCTAAAAAAGAGAATGCTGCCATCACATATAAAGACTGGTAAAGTGCAATATACACTACTCAAAAAAATTAAAGGAACACTTTTTAATCAGAGTATAGCATCAAGTCAGTTAAACTCCTGGGATATTGATCTGGTCAGTTAGGTAGCAGAGAGGATTGTTAATCAGTTTCAGCTGCTTTGGTGGTAATGAAATTAACAACAGGTGCACTAGATGGGCAACAATGAGACAACCCCAAAAACAGGAATGGTTTTATAGGTGGAGGCCACTGACAGTATTTTCCCTACTCATCTTTTCTGTTTTCACTAGTTTTGCATTTGGCTAGGGTCAGTGTCACTACTGGTAGCATGAGGCAATACCTGGACCCTACAGAGATTCCACAGGCAGTCCAACTCCTCCAGGATGGCACATCAATACGTGACATTGCCAGAAGGTTTGCTGTGTCTCCCAGCAAAGTCTCAAGAGTATGGAGGAGATTCCAGGAGAGAGGCAGTTACTCTAGGAGAGCTGGACAGGGCCGTAGAAGGTCCCTAACCTATCAGCAGGATCATTATCTGCTCCTTTGTGCAAAGAGGAACAGGATGAGCACTGCCAGAGCCCTACAAAATGACCTCCAGCAGACCACTGGTTTGAATGTCTCTGACCAACCAATCAGAAACAGACGTCATGAGGGTGGCCTGAGGGCCCGACATCCTCTAGTGGGCCCTGTGCTCACTGCCCAGCACCAAAGAGCTTGATTGGCATTTGCTATTGAACACCAGAATTGGCAGGTCCGCCACTGGCGCCCTGTGCTTTTCACAGATGAGAGCAGATTCACCCTGAACACATGTGATAGATGTGACAGAGTCTGGAGAAACCATGGAGAATGTTATGCTGCCTGTAACATGGTTCAACATGACAGTTTTGGTGGTGGGTCAGTGATGGTCTGGGGAGGCATATCCATGGAGGGATGCACAGACCTCTACAGGCTAGATAGTGGCACCCTGACTGCCATTAGGTACCGGGATGAAATCCTTGGACCCATTGTCAGACCCTATGCTGGTGCAGTGGGTCCTGGGTTCCTCCTGGTGCATGACAATGCCCGGCCTCATGTGGTGAGAGTATGCAGGCAGTTCCTGGAGGATGAAGGAATTGATACTACTGAATGGCCCCCACGCTCACCTGACCTAAATCCAATAGAACACCTCTGGGATATCATGTTTCGGTCCATCCAACACCGCCAGGTTGCACCTCAGACTGTCCAGGAGCTCAGTGATACCCTGGTCCAGATCTGGGAAGAAATACTCCAGGACCCCAACATTGTCAGGCATGCATACAAGGATGTGGGGGCCATACAAACTACTGAGGACCATTTTGAGTTGCTGCAATGAAATTTCTGCAAAATGGACTAGCCTGCTGCATCATTTTTTTCACTTTGATTTTCGTGGTGTCTTTGAATTCAGACACACATGTTAGACAAAGATATGTAAACATTATGGAAAGTGATGACATGTTTCACCTTGAAAGCAGAAGTGATGTAACATTCTTTTGCTTCCGCTGTGTGATGAGACACCTAGCTAACAGTCAGGAAGCCTCACTTTGGTCATTCACTGTGTGCGCTGCTAGTAATACAGAGCCATGTCAGAGCTTTCTGAGCTTAAAAGAGGGCAAACTGTTGTTGCTCGCTTAGCTAGTGCCTCTGTGACCGAAGTTACCAATTTATTTGCCATGTCGCAAGGTACAGTATCAAACATTATGACAGCATATACAGTTTCCAGGAAAATGTAATCAGAAGGATGAGACAGGCCATTTACCACTGATAGGGGTGCTTACAATGATCAGCTTTCATTTAGTTATATAAAACCTTTATCCCAAAAGGAAAAAAAACTCTTTGCTGTAACTGTCTGTAAAGTATTAGCTTGAATTCAGCTTCAGTTTGTTAGTGTATTTAAATCTGCTAGTACTTCTAACACTCACCAGGTGTCCCCTTTGAAAGATTTCCCCTTACCTTCTGCTGCAATGAAAACATAAAATTTTGAGTTTTGATCCTTTTCTGTGCTGGTGACAGTGGTCGCCATACAATTAGGCGTAGAATCTCCCCAGCAGGGGTCACAGACAGAAATGAGATTCCAACCCTTCTGTGTTCTATCCCAAAATTACTGTATATAAAAAAAAGCTTTACCAACAGATATCCCTTCAGCATTTGACACGTCTAGGAATGTTGGATGCCTGGTGGTCCCCCTCTGTGTGCTGTGCAGGAGCGTACATACAGGGGTTGCAATTGCGACCCGGTCCCATGCTCCAGGGGGCTTATGGGGCTCCCTGTACACCTGGAAAGGAGGGGTAGCGGGGGCAGCATATAGAGGAACCAGATCCTTTCAGTGGCTGCAGGAGGAAAATGTAGAGGATCGATTCCTCTATATGCAGCCCCCCCAGCCCCTCCTATCCACCTCCTGCTGTAATCAGGCTCCTGTGTACTCCACTGGCCCCCATCATCCCCCGCAGCACTGCGGGGTTCCCCCCTCTCCCATCGGCTGCTACAGGGGATGTGTCAGGATGGAGAGCGGGGAAGGAGACATCAAATGTGTAATTTACTGGCCCCTTCATTGTCATAATGAACAGAGTCAGTGATCCATACCAATCACTGGCTTTGTTCATTCATAACAGAGGCATAGTAAACTGTGTTTACTACGCTTCGGTGTATGAATGTATGGGAAGTTCTGTACAGAGCAATTCCTATCTATTCATTCTGTACAGCTGAGGCTGCCGAGATAGAGATTGAGGGCTGTGTCCTTAATCTCCTGTCTCTGTCTCAAAGGTGATCTTGTATCAAAGCCCGCCCACGGGTCTGCTAAAACACTGTAAAAATAAAAATTAAATTGGAAGAGAAAAAATAAATGAAATAAAGTGGTAAAAAAATAATTAAAAATGAAATAACAAAAGTAAAAAACTACTGACACCAGTGGAGGAACTACCAAGGTCATAAAGGTCGCACTTGTAACCGGGCCCTGGCGTTCTGCCAACATGGGGAGCCCTGGCCAGGGGTCAGGAAGGCTCTTTATGGTTTCCTGCACCTGGGCCCTGAAGGTTCTAATTATACTTCTGGTGCTGTGGTTCCTTCCTCCAACCCCTACGTCAGCACAGGAGTACACAGATGTAGATTCTGACAGAGTAGTGTAGAAGTGCATGGTGCCCAACAGGAGGCCAAGTACCTTACACTCAAGTGTTGCATGCTAAAGATAGGAAGAAAGGAGCCACAGGACCCAACAGGAGACCAGGTACCTGACACTTCCATAAGTTATAGATGTTAAAGATAGGAAGGAATGAACCATGGCAACCAGCAAGGGACCAACCATCTGACACTCCCAGAAGTGTCAGATGCTAAAGATAGAAAGGAACAAGACTTAGCACCCAGCAGGGGATCAAGTACCTGATACTTCCATAAGTGTCAAATGCTAAATATAGGAAGGAATGAAGCATGGTGCACAACTGGAGACTGGATACCTGACACTTCCAGAAGTGCCAGATTAAAAAGATAGAAAGGAACTATGGCGCTCAACAGGAGAGAAGGTACCCAATTCTTCCAGAAGTGTCAGAAGCTAAAGATAGGAAGGAACTATGGTGCCCAATAGGGGACAAGGTACCCAACTCTACCAGAAGTGTCAGATGATACAAATAGGAGGAAAAGAACCATGACAACCAACAGGGGACCAACAATCTGATACTTCCAGAAGTGTCAGATGCTAAAGATAGAAAGGAACAAGCCTTAGCACCTAGCAGGGGACCATGTACCTGACACTTCCATAAGTGTCAAATGCTAAAGATAGGAAGGAATATACCACTGGTGCCCAATTGGAGACTGGATGCCTGACGCTTCCAGAAGTGCCAAATGCTAAAGATAGGAAGGAACTATGGCACCCAAAAGGGGACCAGGTACCCAATTCTTCCAGAAGTGTCAGATGCTAAAGATAGGAAGGAACTATGGCGCCCAACAGGGGACCAGGTACCCAACTCTTCCTGAAGTGTCGATGCTAAAGATATGAAGGAACTATGGCGCCCAATGGGGTACCAGGTTTCCAGCTCTTCCAAAAGCGTCAGATGTTAAAGATAGGAAGGAACTATGGCGCCCAACAGGGGACCAGGTACCCAACTCTTCCTGAAGTGTCGATGCTAAAGATATGAAGGAACTATGGCGCCCAATGGGGTACCAGGTTTCCAGCTCTTCCAAAAGCGTCAGATGTTAAAGATAGGAAGGAACTATGGCGCCCAACAGGGGACGAGGTACCCAACTCTTCCTGAAGTGTAAGATGCTAAAGATAGGAAGGAACTATAGCGCCCAACAGAGGACCAGGTACCCAACTCTTCCTAAAGTGTAAGATGCTAAAGATAGGAAGGAACTATGGCACCCAAAAGGGGACCAGGTACCCAATTCTTCCAGAAGTGTTGATGCTAAAGATATGAAGGAACTATAGCGCCCAATGGGGTACCAGGTTTCCAACTCTTCCAAAAGTGTCAGATGTTAAAGATAGGAAGGAACTAAGGCACCCAACAGGGGACCAGGTACCAAACTCTTCCAGAAGTGTCAGACGCTAAAGATAGGAAGGAACTATGGGGCCCAACAGGGGACCAGGTACCCAACTCTTCCAGAAGTGACAGATGCTAAAGATAGGAAGGAATGAACCATGGCGCCCACCATGGGACCTTGTAGAATAGAACACAGGATGTAAACAGCACCCGGGGAAAAACTGTGGTATACACACCGAGAATAGCAACGCATAAGATGGAAGATCAGATGAAATAGTGTCGGCACTCTGAAAAGGGAAGGACAGGGAACGTACTAGGAGCACACAGGTATTTACCAAATAATATTCATGCACAAAAATGTTAGGTAGTGCACACATCAAGAGTAATTAATGACCACTAAAAAATGCTCAGGATTACTGACACTTTATTCCTGGCTTCTAGTTTCCATCTTGGGTAACTGTTTTTTCTTTTAGAAACCTTTGGATTGCACAGGTTTGCCTACTTGGATTCTGTAACCCCAGTCAAAATGTTTATTTAATTTTAAACAAAGCAGCAGAGGGTCAGAGCCCATGTCAGGTTTTTATCAAAGTGAGTGTATAGCCAAATTTAATTTTTTCAGTTTTGGATTTGGTAGAAAACCCAGTATTAAACCCCAAAACGAAAATGTATTAAATTGCAGCACATCAGTTCTTAGATGTGGTGGCTGCATTAGTTTGTTTTAGGCATTTTTATTTTATTTTCATCTGGTAATCTGGCCAAGAAGTTATTTTTCAATGCCCCTTAACAGACCAAGTTATTAAAAGTAACACTTAGGCTGCATTCACACTTGAGCGATTTGTGGCTTGAAACTCCAAAAATGCTCAAACTTAAAAAATCAATTGTTCTCTATGGTGCCTGTTCACACCTGATTGTGTGAACAGACACCATAGAGAACAATTGATTTTTTAAGTTTGGGCATTTTTCAAGCTACAAATCGCTCAAGTATGACTGTAGCCTTAAAGGGTTGGGATAAATCATTTATCACTGACAGAGGTGTTTTCAGTGATTAATTTATGTGAAACCTTTCTCCTAAAAGGAAAAACAAAAGCTGTTGCCTTAAAGCTGTAGTCTCCAAACTGCGGCCCTTTGCTTGCTTTTATCTGGCCCTTGGGGCACTATTTCATCCACTGATACCAACAATGGGGCATAATTCCCCCCAATGACACCAATGAGAGGGCACAATTCATCCCAATGACAACAACGATGGCGCCCACTGACAACAATGATGGGGCATAATTCACCCTACTGACACAAATGATGGGACGCTGTTCCTCCATATGACACCAACGATGGGTCACAATTTCTCCCAGTGACACCAACAATGGGGCCCATTGACACAGCTGATGGGGCACAGTTCCTCTCACTGACACCAACGATGTGGCACAATTCCTCCCACTGACACCAAAGATTTTGATCCCACTGATCCCACAAGATCCCACTGACACCATTGTTTTTGCTCCACTGACATCAGGACATTTTCTACTTTCAAAGTCTGAAGGACAGTAAACTGGCCCTTTGTCTAGAAAGTTTGGAGACCCCTGCCTTAAAGGATAAGGTCATCTTATGACCAATAATAACAAATGCACATTTTTTGCAGTTAACAAAATGTTAATTTATTATTTTTGGTTGCAGGAGCCTGTAAAGCATTGCACCAGCAACCAGCAGATCGCTAGTGCCATGCAGGTCTCCTGCAGATCTGTCAGTATATCTGTTTGCAGGTACAGGATGTAGATATTCTGACAGGAAGAATCAATCAACTACCACAGCGCCCAGCCACTAAGGTTGTCGGGACTTGTAGTTCACTCGTTCACAGAACACTGTGAATGAGTGTCGTGGCCATGTGGACGGAGCTGTTTTTAAACCTGACAGCTAGTACGGGGAACTGCTCCCCATACTTCTGTCGGGGGGGGGGGGGGTCAGCGGGTGGTGGCTGCAGCATTGGGAATATGTTACATTGTTACATGTGCCACCCAATAAACGCGTTTAATGTGGAACATGTTCCCAAAGGTGAACTTACCCTTTAAAGTGGTTGTAAACCTCAGACATGAAATATGAACAAGGCATATCTCTCTATAGTGTGTGCTTGTCTGAATTAAGAGCACTAAGTGTCATTTCTGCCTGCTGCTTCATTCCTCTGCTATCAGTATCACTAACTTCTGACAAGTTTTCCTGGTGACAGGGGAGGGACCTCCAGCAGATTGGCAGCCTCAGCTCTGTTCCAATGTGCTGTGTGGAGGGGATGTGTCTCTTTCCTCCAATCAGCTCTCTGAGCTCTCCTCACTGAGCTCTGTAGAGTGTAATTTCAGCAGTCCACCCCCTTTTTTCTGAACTCTCAGCCAAGCTTTGTAAATTCAGTACTTTGAATTGCTGTAGAAAAGAGGGGGTTGCAGATAAAAAGGTACAACAACTTATGTAGGATGATTTGTTTCATCTCTGTGTATCACCTGAGGCCAGTCACTTCACTGGGTATGTGGAAGGGTTTACAACAACTTTACCACCCCGGTCACATTGGTTGTGACTTTCCATGCGATTTGCGATGCCATGCGAGTTGAAAATCACATGGCAAGTCACACTCTATTGCCCGCAATTAAAGCGGTCATATTGGTGCAATTACGACTTGGTTAGAGCCTCACCGATTTCTAAAGTAGTGCATGCACTACTTCAGGTGTGACCTGCATAGATATCTGGGCAGATGTCTTGCAAGTTACACCTCAAGTCGGTAAGACATCTGACTTTGAAATTGTGCCACTTTACTGGAAGTGGCACGATTTCAAAGTTGGATCGCTGTGACCGGGACCTAACCGTTTAAAATGTTAGCTGGAGTTCAGATTCAATTTGTTAGTCAAGTCCATCTAAATCTACTAGCCTAGCACTGACCTCTCTCGAGACTGACAATGCTTCTCACTGCAGGTGTCTCCACTGCTCCTCCATCCAGAGTGGAGACACCCTCTAACAGGAAGTGTGCTACTGGCCAAATCATCTGGTGAAAATAAAGGAAAGAAAGCTTAAACATGAAAATGAATGCAGCCATCACGTCTAAGAATTGGTAAGCTGAAACATTATACATTTTTGTTTTGGGGTTTAATACCACTTTAAAACCCATATCAGTGTATTGTTGATGTCTGTTTACATGCATTTTCTTTCATTTCCTGTCTCTGACACACAACAAGAAGTTAGATGAAATCTCTCAAGATTGTCCTGAGAACTGACGTCCCCATTGGAAAATGTTCTCTAACCTCTTGTTTCGGGGCAAATGTGAAAATGTTGGCTTTCTCCTCATTGGGAATACAGACAAAATAAAAACTTGACAGATGATCTGACCATTCCCCACACTATCCGGATACATTTAAATGTCTCTTTCCAATAAGCTCTATTAAAATATTATTATTATTATTATTATTAATAATAATAATAATAATAATAATAATAATAATCCTTGATCTAGGTCCCCCAGTCCTTTCTATTTGAACGTCAGCAAAGAAAACTTTCAGCAAGCGGCCATTGTTCTGGAGTCCTAAGTACATAGTTTTCTATGGGATAGGCTCACACAAAATGGCTCCGGCGCCGGAGACAACACAGCAGCAGCTGTTTACACCTCACAAATTGAATCTTCTGATTGGGGATGGCGTCGGGTGGAAGAACTGCGGAAGTGATGTAAGAGATTTGGATTTTTTTTCTTGGCTTGTCAGCTGAGATCTGCGGGCCGGAGAGTGAGGAGTGAGCCGGGGATGACAGTCCGGGGAGCTGAGTGAGGACGGGCGGCCCAGGCAAGGTGAGGGCGGCTCCTCCATCCTCTGCCATCTCTCCCCCTGATGGTGACTCATTGTACATAGGGCTGTCACCTACATATTTCAGGCTGGCAGGACAGGCAGATGTTTTTGTACACGGACAGATGTGATTGTATGTCAGATCCCTCTATTGATCTGGGCATGTTGGGGGAGGGGGCTCTGGGTGTCACATGTACAGCAGTGCTGCCCCCCACAGGGTGCTCTCCACTCCCTCCTACCATTCTCATTACAGGTCACCTCACCCAGAACTGATGAAAGATCTCCTCTGCTGATGTCCGGATAGGAGGAAGGTGACAGATCTGGGTACACTTCACCATGTGCTCCTGTTTACCAGCTGAAGAGGTCAGGTCCTGGAATGTGTCGGTCCTCTGTGTGCCCCCTGTAGCCGTCATATAGTTGGTGCTATCCCTATACAGCAGGGGTTCCCAAAATGTATTCTAAGATACAGGCTGCACAGTAACATTGGTTGTTAGGATGCAGGCTGGCAGTTGTCATTGGTTGCTAGGATGCAGGCTGGCAGGTGCCATTGATCGCTAGGGTGCAGGATGGCAAATGTTATTGGTTGCTAGGATGCAGGCTGCCAGGTGGCACAGTGTCATTGACTGCTAGGATGCAAGCTTCAGAGTGTCATTGGTTGCTAGGAAGCAGGCTACACGGTGTCATTGGTTGCTAGGATACAGGCAGCCAGGCTGCACAATGTCTTTGGTTGTTAGAATGAAGGCTGGTAGGCATCATTAGTTGCTAGGATACAGGCTGCTCAGCATCATTGGTTGCTAGGATACCAGCTGTACAGCGTTACTGGTTGCTAGGATAACGACTATGCAGCATTACTGGTTACTAGGGTACAGGCTGCTCAGCATCACTGGTTGCTAGGATACAGGCTGCTCAGCATCATTGGCTGCTAAAATACCAGCTGTGCAGCATCACTGGTTGCAAGGATACCGGCTGCGCAGCGTCACTGGTTGTTGGGATACCGGCTGCGCAGCGTCACTGGTTGTTGGGATACCGGCTGCGCAGCGTCACTGGTTGTTGGGATACCGGCTGCGCAGCGTCACTGGTTGTTGGGATACCGGCTGCGCAGCGTCACTGGTTGTTGGGATACCGGCTGCGCAGCGTCACTGGTTGTTGGGATACCGGCTGCGCAGCGTCACTGGTTGTTGGGATACCGGCTGCGCAGCGTCACTGGTTGTTGGGATACCGGCTGCGCAGCGTCACTGGTTGTTGGGATACCGGCTGCGCAGCGTCACTGGTTGTTGGGATACCGGCTGCGCAGCGTCACTGGTTGTTGGGATACCGGCTGCGCAGCGTCACTGGTTGTTGGGATACCGGCTGCGCAGCGTCACTGGTTGTTGGGATACCGGCTGCGCAGCCTCACTGGTTGTTGGGATACCGGCTGCGCAGCGTCACTGGTTGTTGGGATACCGGCTGCGCAGCGTCACTGGTTGTTGGGATACCGGCTGCGCAGCGTCACTGGTTGTTGGGATACCGGCTGCGCAGCGTCACTGGTTGTTGGGATACCGGCTGCGCAGCGTCACTGGTTGTTGGGATACCGGCTGCGCAGCGTCACTGGTTGTTGGGATACCGGCTGCGCAGCGTCACTGGTTGTTGGGATACCGGCTGCGCAGCGTCACTGGTTGTTGGGATACCGGCTGCGCAGCGTCACTGGTTGTTGGGATACCGGCTGCGCAGCGTCACTGGTTGTTGGGCTACCGGCTGCGCAGCGTCACTGGTTGTTGGGATACCGGCTGCGCAGCGTCACTGGTTGTTAGGATACCGGCTGCGCAGCGTCACTGGTTGTTAGGATACCGGCTGCGCAGCGTCACTGGTTGTTAGGATACCGGCTGCGCAGCGTCACTGGTTGCTAGGATACAGGCTGTGCAGCTTCATTGATTGCTAGGATGCAGACTGCCAGGTGTCATTGGTTGCTGGGATGTAGGTGTATGGACTGCACAGCATTGCTAGAATGCCAACCTGCATCCTAGCAACCAATGACACCTGTCAGCCTTTATCCTAGCAACCAATGATACCTGGCTGCATGGTATCATTGGTTATTAACATGCTGGTGTCTGTCCACTGACACTTTGGAAATGCATGACAATGTGTGACCTGGCTTCCTGCATCCTAGCAACTGGTGACACCTGCCAGTCTGTTCATCATTAAATATTTTTTTTTCAGAGCTGAGAGATGAGCTCATCAGTGTACTGCTTCTCCTTTCACCATCCAGTCACTGGGGGAGGGACAAGACCATTACTCACCTTCAGCAGGGAAACATCAGGTCTTCTGCCCTGCCAGACAAGGCTTTGCTGTATGACAGAGGGGCTAATGGTGGTCTCTGAACAGAGTAAGGCTTAGAACACAGCAGGCTGGTTGGTCCTAAACTGACATTTCTGCTGCAAAAGGTATTCTGTCATACATACAGTACAGCTTTACATTTCATTGTAGGTAGCCAGACAAAGGGATTGCTTTACTAAAACTGGAGAGTTCAAAATCTGGTGCAGCTCAGCCTAGAAACCAATCAGCGTCCAGATTGTATTGTAAAAGCTTAATTGAACAAGGTGAAGTTAGAATCTGATTGGCCGCAATGCCCAGCTGCACCAGATTTTGCACTCTCCACGTTTAGTAAATCAACCCCAAAGTATTGTATCAAAAAGAAGAAAAAAACTTCCTGCGCACAACAGACTGAACTTCGCATATGCGGACGAATCTTCATGCCTCTTTGCATTCAGTTCAGTAGTGCAGCTCTGTGCAGCCCCTGCGGGCTGGGGTAGCCCAAGATGGCACTGTAAAACAAGAAAAAGGGGCGCACCAGCCTTGCGCATTACCTCAATACAAACTTTATTTATAAAACGTGGCAAATATATACTCACAAACGCCAAGACACAGGCATATTATATCCGACATGAGTCCATGGTCTAAAATATTGCGCGATTTCCACATGCAAGAGGATGCTCAAAAATGGCTGATGGGTTTGAGGGGGGATCCCCTTTTCCTCAGAGCCTCTGAAGAAGAGGGTACTCCCCCTCGAAACACGTCATCCATTTCAAGGATGCTCAAAAATGGTTGACTTGTTTGAGGGGGATCCCCTCTTCCTCAGAGTTTTTTGAGGAAGAGAGTACCACCCCCTTAAAACGCGTCAGCCATTTTCGAGCATCCTTGAAATGGATGAAGTGTTTTGAGGGGGGTACCTCCTTCTTCAGAGGCTCTGAGGTCAAGGGGATCCCCCCTCAAACCCGTCACCCATTTTCGAGCATCCTCTTGCATGTGGAACGCATGCAATATTCCAGACCATGGACTCATGTATGGATATGATATGCCTGTGTCTTGGTGTTTGTGAGTATATGTCTGCCACGTTTTATAAATAAAGTTTGCATTGAGGTAATGCACAAGGCTGATGCGCCCCTTTCTTTTTCCTGTTTTGTAGCCCCAAAGTATTTTATACCTGTGCTAGTCTATGATGCCTTTTATTTGGACTTTACTTTCATTGGCTGTGCGCTCATTGAAAAATTATTTATTGGTGGTGAGGACACCTGATTAGCCTTCTTGAACCTCTGATAAGAACTTTGTGTATCTTTATTACTTCTTCTAGTTTGTATTTATCTTGTGTAATTATTGCCAACCATTCCGTCTTGTGACATCTACTGGTATGTTATTACCAAACTATAATTGGAAGACGTGTATTCATCCATGAAGTGCTGTTAGACGCAGCAATTCATTGAATTCAATTATTCCGGCTTATCTCCCTACTTTTACATGTAATAAATGCGTCTACACGCCTGATTCATCTAGAAGGATCTGGGGGTTCTGGTAGATCACAAGCTTAATAATGGCATGCAATGCCAAGCTGCGGGTTCTAAAGCGAGCAAAATCCTCTCTTGTATTAAAAGAGGTATAGACTCCAGAGAGAGAGATATCATGTATAATACATAAGGGGGGATATGATCACCATGTATAATACATAAGGGGGGATATGATCTCCATGTATAATACATAAGGGGGGATATGATCACCATGTATAATACATAAGGGGGATATGATCACCATGTATACTACATAAGGGGGGGATATGATCTCCATGTATAATACATAAGGGGGGATATGATCTCCATGTATAATACATAAGGGGGGATATGATCACCATGTATAATACATAAGGGGGGATATGATCACCATGTATAATACATAAGGGGGGATATGATCTCCATGTATAATACATAAGGGGGGATATGATCTCCATGTATAATACATAAGGGGGATATGATCTCCATGTATAATACATAAGGGGGGATATGATCACCATGTATAATACATAAGGGGGGATATGATCTCCATGTATAATACATAAGGGGGGATATGATCTCCATGTATAATACATAAGGGGGATATGATCTCCATGTATAATACATAAGGGGGATATGATCTCCATGTATAATACATAAGGGGGGATATGATCTCCATGTATAATACATAAGGGGGGATATGATCTCCATGTATAATACATATGGGGGGATATGATCTCCATGTATAATACATAAGGGGGGGGGGATATGATCTCCATGTATAATACATAAGGGGGGGGGGATATGATCTCCATGTATAATACATAAGGGGGGATATGATCTCCATGTATAATACATAAGGGGGGATATGATCACCATGTATAATACATAAGGGGGGATATGATCTCCATGTATAATACATATGGGGGGATATGATCACCATGTATAATACATAAGGGGGGATATGATCTCCATGTATAAATACATCAGTGGTTCATATAGTGAACTCGGTGTGGAGTTATTCACCCTGAGGTCATCACAGAGGACAAGGGGGCACTCTTTACATCTGGAGGAAAAGAAATGTAATCTCCAAACACGGAAAGGTTTCTTCACAGTGAGAGCTGTGAAAATGTGGAATAGACTCCCTCAAGAGTTGGTTCTGGCCAGCTCAGTGGATTGCTTTAAAAAAGGCCTGGATTCTTTCCTAGATACACAAAATATAACTGGATATAACATTTATAGGTAAACTTGATCCAGGGAATATCTGATTGCCTCTTGGGGGATCAGGAAGGAATTTTTTCCCTGCAGGAGCAAATTGAATTATGCTTTGCTGGTTTTTTTGCCTTCCTCTGGATCAACTGTGGGTATAGGATTATAACTTTTTTTTTTTTTTGTTAATGGTTGAACTGGATGGGCTTTTGTCTTTTTTCAGCCAGACTAACTATGTAACTATATTTAAAGGAGAACCATTGTAAAAGTATTGTATCCCAGGATTCTATAATACATGTAAAAAATACTATTTAGTGTTTGCATTTTTTCTTTTTATTCCATGAGCTTTTATATTATTCTTCACACTTACATGCAGGCCAGGCTGTCCTGTAAAAGTGATGATGACAAGGGATGGGATGATATATAACATTGCCAGAAGATTCTTGATTAGTAGCAACAGCAGCTTGATAATTAGTAATCTCTTTAACCCCTTCCCATCCAGCCCTGGCATCCCTTTAACTGGGTTGTTATGCCTGGGGGGGGGGCGAAGAGAACTGCTCAATCATATGGAGCTGTAATTGGCTGTCACATAATCAGGAGCCAGTCGCTCCGGCTCCCAATCTTTACTAGAGATCAAGAGTGGTCTGACAGCTCAGTCACTGTGCAGTGAGCACGATCTCAGTCCAGAAACCTCATGGAAATGTGTGGAGTTTAAAGGTCAAAGCTCACCCCCTTTGCTGATGTACATATGCATTACATGGGTGGAAAAAGCTTAAAGCCCAAATCCAGGAATGAAAAAAAAAATAAAATCCACAGCTTTTTTTGGACTCCAATCCCTAACTTTAAAGGTTGCTTGCTTGTTATATCTAGGGGCAGGGCTGCTGTTAGAAACCACGGGGTCCCATACAGCCAACCTGACAAGGCCCCCCCCCCAAAATAATAACAGTTTACTATGCTCGCTCCAGTTATGAATGATCACAGTGAGTGATTGGTTCCAATCATTCATTGTGTTCGTTCACGAAAGGAAGGGTCTGGTAAATACAGTGACATATTCCCCCACTATCCATCCTAAAGAATCCTATTGTGTGCTTGCAGCTGCCGAAGGCAAGGAGTGGAGGGAAGCTGGCAGCATTGTGGGGTGGGGGCACACAGGGGGGTCTTGGGCAGCAGGGGGAAACATATGGTGCACAGGGAGGGAGATGGGTGCAGTGGAGGGGGGGGGGCAATTACTGGAACTGATCCCCTGTATGGCTCTCTCTGCAGCAGCTGAAAGCCAACAGGAAGGAGAGAAGAAGAAGCCATCTTTCAGCTGCTGCAGAGAGCCATACAAGGGATTGGTTTCAGTAATTTCCCTCCCCCATGCTGTGCTGATCACCCTCCCTGCTCACATCCCATTCACCCAGCTTTCTGGGCCCCCCTGCTGGCCCGGACCCCATACAGGAGGACTGGTGGTACCCCTTTATCCACGGCCCTGTCTAGGGGATTGCAGAAGAGGCTGATTCACTTATCTGATTTCTTGCCCCTACCGGCTCCTTCTCAACCTGAAGCATCCTAACTCTAAATTGATGTCAAACTGATGTCTTTGCCTCAAGTTCTCCAATAGTCCCCTATGTGATAGCATATGAGTGACAGGTCATCTTTGTAGGGGGGGGTGGGGGGTGGAGGGGCAATGTGTTCAAGGAGGGGGCAGGAGAGGAGCAGTGTATACAGAGAGGCTCCCTCACTGGCTGTCACTATGGGGTTTATTTATTAAAGCTGGAGAGTGCAAAATCAGGCTCATTTCTGCATAGAAACCAATCAGCTTCCAGGTTTTATTGCCAAAGCTTAACTGAACTAGTTGAGGTTAGAAGCTGATTGGTTTCTGTACAGTAGTGAGTCTGATTTTGCACTCTCCAGCTTTAGTAAAAAAAACCCTTTATGTCGTGCCGTTTTTTTAAATGCTATTGCCGGGTTTTTTTTTTCTTCACTATAGCTCTATGACTATGAGCTGTCACTTTCCCCAGAGCTAAAGGAAACTTTGTTTCTTTTAGCTCGGGGAAAGAAACGAAAAATAAACTTTTGTTTCTTTTAGCTTCGGGAAAGTGACAGCTGTTTCGGTGGCCGAAATTTCGGTGCATCCCTAGTTTTAGTCATGCTACAAAATATGTACTATTGACACATCAGCGCTCTGAAATTGTTATAAAGGTGTCTATGGTTTTCCATCTTTGGTCTCTGTCATATACCTCCCCTTGGTTCGGATGGAGCTGATTATATCCTAAGAGTCGTCACATTGTTTTTAGAGATTTGGCACACTTGAGCGTAAAAGTCTGAAGAAGCGGTTGTTACCGCGACACGTGTAGTTCTTCGCCTTTAACAAGTGTAACTCATACATTATGATCTTTGTATTATAACTTGTTTGAATAAAATTTGCGATGTATTTTTACATATATCAATCTGTATTTTTGATCTGTTTCATTTATATATTCACCGATAGGTCACCCTAGATTTCCCTCTTTTTCTTCTTTGCATACTCTTTAGGGGAGGACTCGCTCCTCTTCCTTTGCCCTTGCAGTAATGGTTTGCTTCTTCAGCTATTTTGTTTAACATTTCACAATTACAAGTTTCTTTTTTCACTTCCCTATTCAATGTAACAGACCTGTGCTTTTTTAAAATGTTTTTGTACATCTTATATTTGTGAATTGTATTCTGTCTGTATGTCTAGACCGCTATTGACTGCAAACACGGTTGCAGAGGTACGGCCAGGGGCGGACTGACAACTCATGGGGCCCCCGGGCAACAGAGGATCATGGGGCCCCTGTGTCAATGCCCAAACTCAAAAAAGCCTATGAAAAAGGTACCAGGGGCATCTCATGGGGCCTCCTACTGACCCCGGGCCCTTGGGCAGTGCCCAAGTTTCCAAATGGTCAGTCCGCCCCTGGGTACGGCCATGTACATGACTTCATACTTTGCTCATATTTTTCAGTACTGTTGCTACATAGTCTGATTGCATAGACTCAGCACCCCCACACATTCACTTTTCTGGAAGTTAAAGCGGGATGTACTTTTTTAAGAAGTCATCCACAAGTAGACATGCCGGGACATTTTGCCATAATAATGATTCAAAGTGGAAGTTCAGTAAAATCTAACTAACGCTAAACCTACTCCCACCCCCATTCTAAGCCTATCTGATCTACCCTGTAGAGGAAAGATCTACCGTATATACTTACCTCTCCTGAAGTCGCTCTGGTCCGGTCACATGATCGGGACCAGAGTGGAACTTGCACTTCAGATTTAGCTTTTTTTCCTCAGATGATGGAGTTTAAAGTGTTAGTTCACCTTTCATTTTGGGTGCAGTCACACCTATATAGGCATATACTGCCTGCGATTAGATGCGAGAACCCCAACGGGCGTTCCCGCGATTAGCTGCGAGTAGGCATTGGGAGGCTGCCGGTTCTCACAGCTAATCGCATCCACTTCCATGTAATCGCTCATGCAGCGATCACATGTGAGTGATCGGCCCTGGACACAGCGTGCCATCATGGAAGCACTGCGCAGAGAAGAAGGAAAAGAGTGGGGATTCCACACTTCTGGACCACTGGATCAGCTGTGGGAGTCCTGACCGCTCTGGATCCAGACGTACAGCGAGGACAAGGGGGGCTGGGAGGGTGCTAGTTCACCTTTTACTTTTTTTGTCTGTAAAGGTGAACCAACCCTTTATGGTTTAATTGAAATAATACAGATTTATTGAGCACTAATGAGAGCAATTGGTGGCTTGCATTTTTACTTATAGTTTAGGACTGTTGCACATTATTTTTCAGGCTAGGTTCACCCTTGTACTTTCTTGTGCTTTTTAACGTGCTTTGTTTTCCTCTCATGCATTTCTCAAGGACTCCTATTGAAGCCTATGGAGCCATTAAATTTCACATGTACACCTTTCCCAAGGCACACAGAAGAGCGTTGCATAGGTGTGAGAGTGCCCTATAGACCAATGGTCTCCAAACTGCAGCCTGAGGGCCGGATGTGGCCCTTTGCTTGCTTTTATCTAGCCCTTGGGGCACTAATTCATCCACTGATACCAACAAGGGGGCATATTTCCTCCCACTGACACCAAAAAAGGGGCACAATTCCTCCCAATGACACCAACAATGAGGCCCAATGACACCAATAGTGGGACAGAAGTCCTCCCAATGACACTACTGATGGGGCGCCATTCCTCTCACTTACATCAGTACCTTTTCTACTCCCAATGGCCATTGTGGCCCTCCTAAAGTCTGAAGGACAGTAAACTGGCCCTTTGTTTAGAAAGTTTGAAGACCTCTACTACAGACAATAATGGGATACCTCTTATCATGCAAGACATCAGCGGGTGGGAACAGGGACTCAGGTTTCCATTTGCTGTGTCCTATGTGATGAGCATTGATGGAGGAAGTAGACCTCAATGTGCCCTAATTTGCTGATTAGTCAGTTGGGGTAAAGTGAGATGTTTTGTCTTACGACTCAATGGGAGGTTTTCTGTGCTGAGATATGCGCTATGGACATTTGTGTTTTTCGGAGACATTCTTTGTATGTCTTGTTTAGCACGCTGTGTATGTAGTCGGCTGATTTACTTTATATTGACTTTATATTGACCTCTCTGCTTTTAAGTGCTTTTATGTTTCCATAAATATATTCAAGTCCTACATGTGTCTCTAAGGTTTCATTTGGCCTTCCTCTCTGCTTTGTTGCTCTTTGCATCTCTGGGCATTGAGGGTTCAGAATTTGCCCATTTCACACACAGTAGGAATACCAGTAACCCCATGGGGGTAGGTCTAAGTGAGATGAAATATGGATGAGGACCCCTGTTTCTTCACCTTTTCTGTATAAAAAAGACCTTTCATGGTTGGAAGACGTTTTACGCTCCTTCCAGAGATGTCCTGTTAAACTCTAGTGTGGCCAGTTAGCTGCCCAATTGGTGCGTCACTGGTCTCTTTTGCCTTTGCAATTTTAGCTGACATAAAAAGTTTCTCTGTAACCTTGATGTCTTGCAGCATTGATCCAGCACAGTATTTGGGTATCCCCAGAGGATAAAGAAGATCGGTAACAATGAGTGGAGCTGCCCTCGGGATAGAGATTGTATTTGTATTTTTTCTTGCCCTCTTCCTCCTCCACCGATATGGAGACTTCAAGAAGCAGCACAAACTCGTCTTGGTGGGCACACTACTCGCCTGGTGGCTGTGCTTTATAATGGTCTTTATCATACCTCTGGATGTCAGTACGGTGAGTGCAATGTAAGCAAAGGGTAAGATGCACATAGAATTTGTGATTATAAAGGTCTGGATGAGCTACAGCTTAGGATCCCACCAACACTTCCTTGTAGAAAGTGGCATTTTAGATGTGATCAATCATCCATAAACCGTCTTCTAAACAGAATTTTTAGTTTATTTTGGTATAAAAACATATACAAGGACAAAACAAGATTGCAGTGTTTCAGTAGGTTCACTCCTTTATTGGGATTATAAATTGGATGTGATTTTTTTTTTTTTTTTTCTCCTGCTTTTAACAGGAATATTTTTAAATAGCTGCAATAAAGAAAGTTATTAATGGACAGTGCTGATGGTCATTTGCCAGTAGAGTATGTTCACACATCTGTATCCTGAAATTTCAGGATCTACAATTCCCAAAAGTGACATTTTTAGTTTTGGTTGAATATCCTTGTATGAAATCACCTACTGAAGTCTGTATCATTCTGAAGAGTTCGGTAGTGAGACCTCTCCATCGGGGTTCCAGTCTCTGCCTACCCATTCTCTTCCTACCTCACCATTGTGAATCGGTATTCCTCCATTTCTCTTTGATATGTAATAGTGGATATATCAGCAAGAATGTGATCTCTTG